>NW_026974907.1:300000-545069 GCF_030014295.1 Loxodonta africana | reverse complement strand
CATCCTCAGTTAGGGGCTGGGTTATATAGAGTTAGGTGGCCTTGCAATCGTTATTTTATGATACGGTGACAGAGAGAGAAAGCCTGAATTTGAACTTCTAGCCTCCTGGACTATGACAGCATAAATTTCTCTTTATTAGAGACATTCACTTGTGGTATTTCTGTTGTAGCAGCACTAGATAACTGAGATAGCTGCTAACCAGAAGATTGGTGGTTCAAATCCACACAAAGGCACCTAGGAAGAAAGGCTTGTCAATCTACTTCTGAAAGATCAGCTATTGAAAACCATATGGAATGTGGTTCTATTCTGAAACACATGGGGTCACAATGAGTTGGAAATGACTTCACAGCAACTAGCCCACACACACATACACGCACACAGACACACACACACACCTGCGGCCATCGATTCCAACTTGTAGAGACCCTATACGACATACGGTTTCAAAGGAGTGGCTGATAGATTTGAACAGCTGATCTTTTGGTTAGCAGCCGAGCTCTTAACCCCTGGGGCAGTACTCCCCAAGTTTAGTCTTCTGTCTGTACTCTACACCTCCCATTCAGACACAGCATAGTATTCAGACCGAGCCATCTCTGTCCCAGCTTCTAGTCTTGGCTTACTTGTTCTTCTTCTGACAGCATTTAAACAGCATTTCATTCATTGTTCACTGACTTCATAAAACAATGTTTTTCATTGGCCAAATCTTATCATAAGTCTAATGGGCCAGGATACAGGCTTCTCCTGATTCACATAGCTGCAGGGGCTGGCAAACCCAACACCGAAAGGACAGAGAGCAGGGCTCTGGTTCACAGGCTGCAGAGACTGGTGAATGCCAAGATCAGCAGGCAAGACAGCAGGTAACCTGCTAGCTCAAGTCATAAGAACCAGAGATCAGACAAAAATGGGGTAGCTGCAGGATCCAGAGTGAGCAAAAACCTTGAGCCTTGCCAGAAAGTCTACCTACACTGGGTGCAGGCCACATTCCCAAGGAAACTCCCTTTCAACTGATCAGCTGATCACAGCAGATCCCACCATGGAGGTGATCACGTTATATCAAATCTCATCATGGAGGTGATCACATCATCGTACGACTGCCCAACTACATCATAACTGCCAAACCACTGAGAGTCATGGACCAGCCAAGGTGACACACAACTTTAACCATCACACCAATAGAGTTGGTAATTACCGTCTGCACTCTAAAACAATTTTCTCTACTACTTACCCTCATACAGCACCCCTGAAGACACAAACCACTGATAGTTCAATTAAAAACCAATCTAATAAATGACAGAAATTCTTAGATTATCTTTGATATCAAATCTCATCATGGAGGTGATCACATCATCATTGTTGTTGTTCTGTTGTTAGGTACAGTCGGGTCAGTTCCAACTCACAGCGACTCTATGCACAACAGAACCAAACACACTGCCTGGTCCTTCACCATCCTTACAATTGTTACACTTGAGCCCATTGTTCCAGCCACTGTACCAATCCACCTCATTGAGGGCCTTCCTCTTTTCCACTGACCCTGTACTTTACCAAGCATGATGTCCTTCTCCAGGGACTGATCCCTCCTGACAACATGTCCAAAATATTTAAGATTCAGTCTCGCCATCTTTGCTTCTAAGGAGCATTCTGGTTGTACTTCTTCCAAGATAGATTTGTTTGTTCTTTTGGCAGTCCATGTTATATTCAATATTTTTGCCAACACCACAATTCAAAGTCTTCAATTCTTCTTTGGTCTTCCTCATTCATTGTCCGGCTTTCACATGCAAGCACAATGCAATTGAAAATACCACGGCTTAGGTCAGGCCCACCTTAGTCTTCAAGGTGACATCTTTGCTTTTCAACACTTTAAAGAGGTCTTTTGCAGCAGATTTGCCCAATGTAATGTATCTTTTGTTTTCTTGACTGCTGTTTCCATGGGTGTTGATTGTGGGTCCAAGTAAAATGAAATCATTGCCAACATCAACCTTTTCTCTGTTTACCATGATGTTGCTTATTGGTCCACTTGTGAGGATTTTTGTTTTATGTTGACGTGTGATCCATACTGAAGGCTGCGGTCTTTGTTCTTCATCAGTAAGTGCTTCAAGTCCTCTTCACTTTCAGCAAGCAAGGTTGTATCATCTGCTATCACAGGTTGTTAATGAGTCTTCCTCCAATCCTGATACCCTGTTCTTCTTCACATAGTCCAGCTTCTCGGATTCTTTGCTCGGCATACAGATTGAATAAGTATGGTGAAAGGATACAACTCTGACGCACACCTTTCCTGACTTTAAACCACTCAGTATCCCCTTGTTCTGTCCAAACAACTGCCTCTTCATCTATGTAAAGGTTCCTCATGAGCACAATTTAGTGTTCTGGAATTCCCTTTCTTCGCAATGTTATCCATAATTTGTTATGATCCACACAGTCGATTGCCTTTGCATAGTCAATGAAACACAGGTAAACATCCTTCTGGTATTCTCTGCTTTCAGCCAGGACCCATCTGACAACAACAGTGATATCCCTAGTTCCACATCCTCTTCTGAATCTGGCCTGAATTTCTGGTAGTTCCCTGTTGATATACTGCTGCAGCCGCTTTTGAATAGTCTTCAGAAAAAATTTGCTTGCATGATATTAATGATATTGTTTGATAATTTTCACATTTGGTCAGATCACCTTTCTTGAGAATAGGCATAAATATGGATCTCTTCCAGTCGGTTGGCCAGGAAGCTGTCTTCTACATTTCTTGGCATAGACAAGTGTGCACCTCCAGCGCTGCATCTGTTTGTTGAAACATCTCAATTGATATTCCATCAATTCTTGGAGCCTTGTTTTTTGCCAATGCCTTCAGAGCAGCTTGGGCTTCTGTCAGTACCATCGGTTCCTGATCACATGCCACCTCTTGAAATCGTTGAATATGCATTAATTCTTTTTGGTATAATGACTTTATGTATTTCTTCCATCTTCTTTTGATGCTTCCTGCGTAGTTTAATATTTTCCCCATGGAATCCTTCACTACTGCAACTTGAGGCCTGAAATTTTTCTTCAGTTCTTTTGGCTTGAGAAACGTCGAGCATGTTCTTCCCTCTTGGTTTTCTATCTCCAGGTCTTTGCATGTGTCATTATAATACTTTGCTTTGTCTTCTCGAGCTGCCCTCTGAAATCTGTTCAGTTGTTTTACTTCATCATTTCTTCCTTTCCCTTTAGCTGCCCAATGTTGGAGAGCAAGTTTCAGAGTCCCCTCTGACACCCATCTTGGTCTTTTCTTTCTGTCCTGTCTTTTCAATGACCTCTTGCTTTTTTCGTGTATGACTGTCCTTGATGTCATTCCACAACTCATCTGGTCTACAGTCATTAGTGTTCAACACATCAAATCTATTCTTGAGATGTCTCTAAATTCCGGTGGGATATACTTAAGGTCGTATTGTGGTCCTCGTGGACTTGCAATGATTTTCTTCAGTTTCAGCTTGAACTTACACATGAGCAGTTGATTGTCTGTTCCACAGTCAGTGCCTGTACTTGTTCTGACTGATGATATTGAGCTCTTCCATCGTCTCTTTCTATTCTGACTGATGATATTGAGCTTTTCCATCGTCTCTTTCTAAAGGTATAGTCCATTTGATTCCTGTGTGTTCCATTTGGCAAAGTCCATGTGTATAGCTGTCATCCTCATACAGCTGCCAAACTGCATCGTAACTGCCAAACCACTGAGAATCACGGCCCAGCCAAGGTGACAAACAACCTTAACGATCACAGTAATAGAGTTGGTATTTACCATCTGCACCTTAAAACACTCTTCTATACTACCTACCCTCATACGGCATCCCTGAAGATGTGAACCACTGACAGCTCAATTAAAAATTAATCTACTAAATGAGAGAAATTCTAAGATTGTCTTTGGGAAAAAAAAATCACAGCACTCATGGGCAACAGCCTTTGGGGTTTTCTGCCATTTAGCCTACATATCTAAATAATTCAGGAAAGGTCCCAGCTGAATTGTGAAAATGTTGAGTTTCTTCTCTCCATTTCTGTTTTAGTGATTCTTTGAGTTTACTACTGCAAGGCTTTGGGTATGTCAGCTTTCATTAAATATTATAGATCAACTCAGTCAGGCTTCAGATATCATGTAATTTCCAAAAAATGAGACTTTTCCCTTCTTCATTAATCCAAATAGAGTCTCCTTTTTAATTTTTCCTTAGCCCTTTCATGGACCAAGGGATAATGCTCCTGTTACATGTTTTCACCATTGGACTTTTAATGCTAGGCATTTGAGCCACTTTAGTACATTCTGGTGTCATGGCACATACTGGTGCGATTGCCTAAAAGACAAGGAAGTTGATTTGCACCACATTTGAGTGCCGAGAGCCACTCGAATGAGGGGATGCTTCCCGGAGGAGTGATTGTGTGAAACTTTCGTGTCTTTTGGCTTCTGTCCAGTGAGACAAAGCTTGCAAGTATGTGTACTATTTCCTTTGTGTTATTGGGAAGGTACCATTGCTGGCATTTGGGAATGCAGTGTGTGAAGCACTCCCGGGGCCATGGGACCAATAGGTCCCACATGTGCGATGTGCATCATGGAACATGGGATCGATATGGTCCACTCTAAATCAAATTGATAACAATTATGTGCAGCAAGTGCAATGTTTATTTAACATTTTGTGTGTACTTTTGGAAAGCTGATTAAGATCTTTTATGGCTGAAGTGTAACCAGGATGTGTAATGCCCCATTGGACCAATATGTACCACATGTGTGACGTGCTTTATTGAACATGGGACCAATATGTCCCATTTGCAATTGTCATCCCACTTTTTCAAATAAAAAAACACTACCAGCAAACAATGATTCAGCTTTCATTCCATTAGTGGAAAAAACTTTGCATCACCAGAAAATTCCAAAAAAATAATAATTTATCCATAAAAGGGTTAATTGACTGTCTTTGGTTAATAACCTCAATGTTTTTTAGAACAATGGAGTGTTCAGTTCTATTCAGAACATTCTCAAAACATCATTATGAAGCAATGATGCTGGTTTTATCTTTATTATAAAAATAGCTTTGTGTCCATGGCAGCTCTATGCCAGCTCTTGGACTGGATTTTTAATGTCGATTTATGTAGAAGAGAAAATCATATTATCAAATATTTTTAACTAGTCACCATGCAATATATGGTCAACCTGAGACAGCCTCACTGTTGGCTCATAGGCAAATAATTCTAATATGAGTATTAAAAATCTATGTAATGCTAACAGTATAGAATATCGACAATTTGTATATTTCTAGTTGTGGAATTCTGGGGAAAAAAAGAGTTTTATTATACAAAGTCAATCCATAGCCATCAACTGGACACTTTGGCGAATTAATATCTAGACAACTACAATTTTTTTTTAATTTCTTAACTGTGCTTAGAAGTTGTATGTGTTAATAAAAATTAGACACAACCAATATTTTTAGAGAACCCCACCAAGTTTTTCTAGATAAGAATGTATTTACCTATAAACAGTCTCCTTGAAAACTGAAAAATACAGAGGTCATATTTTGGATGGCATTTTGGAATCAGATTGCCTTGAAAATTAACCAGTTAATAACTAACTAATTAAAACTAAAATTCCACTTTTGAAGTAAAGCTATTCCCTAAGGAATCCCTTTGTAATTTCAAAAATATCCCAGATTTTAGAGTGCAAAGATTTTTTGAAGCAGAAAAATGGGAGAAAAAATACTTCAGAAAATTTACTAACAGCAAAAAAATTAGAACCACTGTCATGGGTTGAATTGTGCCTCCCCAAATATCTGTCAGCTTGGCTAGGTCATGATTCCCAGTATCGTGTGATTGACTATCATTTTGTCATCTGACGTGATTCCCCTATGTGCTGTAAATCCTACCACTGTGATGTAACGAAGTGGATTAGTGGCAGTTATATTGAGGAGATCTACAAGATTAGACAGCGTCTTAAGCCAGTCTCTTCTGAGATACAAAAGAAAGAAGTGAGCAGAGAGACAGGGGAACTTCACACCACTGAGAGAGAAGCACCAGGAGCAGAGCTCATCCTTTGGACCCAAGGTCCCTGTCCTGAGCAGCTCTTTGACCAGGGGAAGATTAATGACAAGGACCGTCCTCCAGAGCCGACAGAGAGAGAAAGACTTCCCCTGGTGCCGATGCCCTGAATTTGGACTTCTAGCCTACCGGACCGTAAGAGAATAAAGTTCTGTTTATTAAAGCCATCCACATGTGGTATTTCTGTTATAGCAACACCAGGTACCCAAGACAACTACAATTTAGTGTTGTTACCCAATAATAAAGGAAACAAATATTTTCAGTCTTAATGGCAAGAGAACTGGGTCAATGTATCACCTAAATATACATCCCTTGGTACATCAATGAACCCATGCACTTGCTCAGTGGCATTAAAAGAGATGTACAGAGAAACAGATTCCATACAAGGAGGACATAAGAATTGATACATTTGAATTGTGGTATTGGTGAGGAATATTGAATATACCATGGACTGCCAGAAGAACCAACAAATCTGTCTAAGGAGAAATACAACCAGAAAGTTCCTTAGAGTTGAGGACGAAGAGACTTTGGTTTGCTTACTTTGGACATGTCATCTGAAAAAACCAATTGCTAGAAAAGTACCTCTGGGCTGGTAGAGGGTCAGTGAAATCGAGGGAGATTCTAAGTGAGATGGATTGGCATAAGAGTTGTAACAATGGACTCAAGCATAAAAGATTATGAAGACAGCCTGGAACCATTCTGTTCCTCTAAATTACTGCATTTCTGCTCCTCTTCCCAAGCATGGTTGCTTTCTTATATAACATCTAACCCAGTTTCTGGAGAAAGACATCCTGCTTGGTAAAGTAGAGGGTCACAAAAAAGAGGAAGACCCTCAAAGAGATGGACTGACACAGTGGCTGCAACAATGGGCTCAAGCATAACGACAATTGTGAGGATGGTGCAGGACCAGGCAGTGTTTCGTTCTGTTGTACCTAGGGTCGCTATGAGTCAGAGCCAACGCAACAGCACCTAACAACAACAACAACAGAGACGGAGTCACATCATGGGGAGAACATGTGATTGAAGGTCAGAATATCCCACTCCAATTCCACTGCTGCTTCTTAACATCCACACATGACATTGGCCATGTGTGAAACCTCCAAAACACTGTCTCTTCCAGTGCAAAGTGCACAAATATCCATTCCACCTGCCTCCTCGCAGATCCGTTGTGAAGATCATGGGACAAGGGGCATGTGGAAAAAATATTTTTGTGAACTGTGAAATACTTAACACTTTATGGATACATTATCTAGGCCAATGGAGGGATGAGAAGGGAGACACATTCCTGACAGAAACGCAACTCCAGGCCACCATTTCTCCCCGCCACCATGTTGAGAATAGCCTACCAGTGTTGGTTTCAATGAGGCAGCTTTTTCACTACGTAATGTGAAGTAAAATCTACAGAGGGAGGATCAGCTTATGTCTGAACTACAATGTCTTGGCCACATGGCCAAGTTCAAGTCCAAATTCACTTTTTGAGAACCGAAGCTAAAACCACAAACATTTTCCAGAAAGCCTCCCCTATACCTATATTGTACAGCGATCGGGATTATGACACTAGTGCCTCCAATTCTCCAGCTCATGGGGTGTTCAGCTGCTGCCATTGGCACTTCTCCTCGGTGCATTACATGGAACACTAAGATGTAAACCTGCCCTGAGAAGAAAGGAGTTGTTATTGCCACCAACTTTATGAACAATTCCCTCAGAAAGCAAAAAGAGCCTTATCTTACAGTGCGTACATAATTGAGTCTATACACAGGATTTAACTTACCTCCAAGGTTCCTGCAAACCAAGAAAGAGGCATTTGGGGTTACACAGTTGTCATGGATTAAACTGTATCCCCCAAAATGCATGTCAGCCTTGCTAGGCCATGACTCGCAGTATTGTGTGATGGTCCACCATTTTGTTTTTCCTATGTGTTGTAAATCCTAATCTCTATGATGTTAATGAGGCAGGGTTAGAAGCAGCCATGTTAATGAGGTAGGACTCAATCTACAAGATCAAGTTGTGTCTTAAATCAGTCTCTTTTGAGGCACAAAAGACAGAAGTGAGCAGAGAGACAGGGGGACGTTATACCACCAAGAAACAAGAGCCAGGAGCAGAGTGTGTCCTTTGGCCCCTGGGTCCCTGTGCTGAGAAGTTCCTAGACCAGGGGAAGATTGATAACAAGGACCTTCCCCCAGAGCTGACAGAGAAAGAAAGCCTTCCCCTGGAGCTGGCACCCTAAATTCAGACTTCTATCCTCCTAATCTGTAAAAACATTAATTTCTCTTTCTTAAAGCCACCCACTTGTGGTATTTCTGTAATAGCAGCACTAAATAACTAAGATAGTAGTGAAAAGGCTGCCTCATCAAAACCAAGACTTGAAGGCTGTTTTGAATATAACATGAGGAAAAAATATGGTGACCTGGAGTTGGGGTTCTATCAGACAGAGGGGTCCTGAGACATTTGCTGATAAAGTAAATTTGCTTTCAAAAGAAAAAGCGAAAGGCCTAAAGTCAATTCCTATCAACCACACACTTAGCGGAAGTTACGCTGATGAGATCTACAAGATTAGATTGCGTCTTAAGCCAATCTCTTTTGAGAGATAAAACAGAGAAGCAAGTAGAGAGACACAGGGAACCCAGACAACCAAGAAACAAGAGCCAGGAGAAGAACAAGCATCCTTTGAACCCAAGTTCCCTGCACTGAGAAGATCCTAGATCAGGGGAAGATTGATGACAGAGACCTTCTTCCAGAGCTGACAGAGAGAAAGCCTTCCCCTGGAACTGGTGCCCTGAGGTTGGCCTTCTAGCCTACCAAACTGTGAGACAATAAATTTCTGTTTGTTAAAGCCATCCACTTGTGGTATTTCTGTTATAGCAGCACTAGATAACCAAGACATCACACTATGCTCTTTCTTTATTCTTCTAGTTAATAACCCATTCTTAAAGGCTCAGGAAGTCCCTGGGTGACAAAAACAATTACTGTGCTTGACTTTTAACCTGAAGGTTTGTGATTTGCAGCAGCTCAGAAGAAAGACTGGGAGATCTGCTTCCATGAAGACTATAGCATAGAAAATCCTGTAGATCAATTCTACTCTATAACACATGGAGTCGCCATGAGTCAGAATTAACTCCATGGCCAATGGGTTTGGTTTTTTGCTTTAAAGTCTCAGAGGGGGAAAAAAATTCCTGAAGAAGTATGACCAGAATTTTTTTTAAATCATTTTATAAATTTAAGAGACACTTTTCACATGGAGAAAAAATTTGAGGATTTAAAATTGTTAAGGATTTTACACTCCAGTGATTTATCTCTCGTTGGCACAAATGATGTAAGTTTTTCTCTATAAAAATATTAAAAGGATGTATATTGACTGCGATGGTTAAGGTTGTGTATCAACTTGGCTGAGCCATGATTCTCAGTGGTTTGGCAGATACGATGTAGTTTGGCAGTCGTGTGATGATGTAATCACCTCCATGATGAGAACTAATATAATGTGATCACCTCGATGATAGGATCTGGTGTGAGTAGCCAACAGTTGAAAGAGAGTTTCCCTGGGCATGTGGCCTGCATCCAACATAGACAGATGTCAAGGCTCCCTGGCATTTGCTCACTCTGGATCCTGCAGCTGGCTCCTCTTCATCTGACCTTGATTCTGGGGACTTGAACCAGCGGCTTACCTGCCCATCTTCGGATTCGTTGATCTTCACAGGCTGTGAGCCAGAGGCCTGCTCTCTGACCGGCTGATCTTGGCTTCACCAGAGTCTGCAGCTGTGTAAGTCAGGAGAATCCTCCAGCTTGACCCACAGACTTGGGACTTTCCAGCCTCTACAACCGCATGAGCCATCTCCTTGACATAAATCTCTTTCTGCATGTATATGGACAGTGACTGCTTTTGCTTCTCCAGAGAACCCAGCCTAAGACAATGACCTTTGATTTTATCCCTCAAACCTATCAAAATGCTTAACTATACTAACCTAGTCCCCTAGTGCAGATGGAGACAAAACTCTAGAATTTCTCTGTTTTTTCCTGTTGCTGAATTAGTATTAGTGAGATTACCTAATTTGCTCTGAGCAGGTAATTAATCACAAACTACCAAGTCAAGATTACAGCCTAGGAAACCCGGTGGGGCAGTTTCACTCTGTTATGTCAGGTCAACATGAAATGGAATCAACTCAACGGCAACAGTAACAGCAACAACCAAGCTGAGAGTGGGAAACTTACGGGTTGGAGATTCTTATAAAACAGATTTTGTTACTGCCTGTTAGTAACATGGAGCCCTGGTAGCGTAATGGTTAAGAGCTATGGCTACTAACCAAATTGTGGGCAGTTCAAATCCAGCAACCGCTCCTCGGAAACCCTACAGGGCAGTTCTACTCTGTCCTATAGAGTCACTATGAGTTGGAAGCGACTTGATGGTAACCGGTTTGGTTTTTTTGGTTTTATTAGTAATATCTTCAATTCAAGTGAGAACAAACTTGGTTTTCAAGACTGATAAGGGTGCTAATTGAATTCATGTTGAAAGTGCTATCGTGGGACCTCTGTTACCCCTGACTCATGGCGACTCCATGCACAAAGGAATGACACTGTCCCCGTGGTCCTGTGCCATCCTCATGATCAGTCATGGATCACACCCTTGTGATCATTAGGCTTCTCATTGGCTGATTTTCAGAAGTAGATTTCCAGGCCTTTCTTCCTAGTCTGTCTTAGTCTGGAAGCTCTGCTGAAACCTGTTTAGCTCCCTAGCAACACGCAAGCCTTCACCGACAGACCAGTGGTGGCTGTGAGATGCATTAGCCAGGAATCAAACCAGGGTCTCCCATGTGGAAGGGGGACAGTTTTACTGCTGAATCACCACTGCCTCACACCGCAAGGGTCGGTTCCTGAGAACCATTGCTGTGCTGCTCTTAAAAGTCTCTGATAACAAAAAACCATAAGAACAAAACCAAAAGGGACAAAAAAGAAGAATCCAGTTCCCTAACCCTGAATGTCCTCATGAGCCGATGGAATTATCCAACCTTATCTGCCATGACTATCTGGTCTCCGATACCAGGATGTTCCACTCTGCTCCCGCGTCCAAGCTTTGCCTGAATCTCTTCTCCCTTCTTCATCATCCAGCCGCACGTGGATGAGCTGACATCCACTGTCCATCACCCAAATGTAGGCGAAATAGGTCACCTGATTTGTGATTGTGACCGATGACCTAAATACAAGACACATGGAACTGTCACAGAGCCTAAACCGTCCTCATCCCTGACTAGGCTGCATTTTCAACCTTTCTATTTGTCACTCACTTGGCATAGCCAACAAGTGCTGCTGAACTCTAAAAATAATCACACAGGGAATGTCATCAGCAAAAAGGCCACACACATGCCTGCAGTTGATGTAGATTCCAGTGACATGTGTGGTGGTTTAATTCTATAATTTCCCAATCAGCAGAGCCTCTTTATGGAGTCAGTGTATTAAAAACACACAGACATTTAATGCTATGACATAAGGCTCTGTATTTGGAGAGGGAGGGCAGGCAGGAAGTGGCCGCTTTTAAGTGACTGTCTAGTACCCAAGGAGCGTGGTGGGGATGCCTGTTTGACAGGTTGGTGCTGTAGTGACAGAGGTAATACTATTTTGTATTTCTGTAGTGCCTGTCTTCACAGAACCCAAAGTAGACAGAGGTGATCTTTTCATGGACTACTAAAATCCTGCAAACTAGTGCTGAGTTTTAATTTTAGCCCTTCCTAACCTTTATTGCAGAGCCCTGGTGGCGCAGTGGTTAAGAGCTATGCGGCAAGCTATGGCTGCTAACCAAAACGTCGGCAGCTCAAATCTACCAGCCACTCCTTGGAAACTGGAAACCCTATGATGGCAGTTCTACTCTGTCTATAAGGTCACTATAAGGCAGAATCGACTCGATGGCAATGGGTTTTTAACAGGAATCATTATTCCTCCACCCATCTGTCAGTCTGTCTTATTTTGGTGGTTTGAGCGTTGCTGTGACGCTTGAAGCTCTGCCAGCAAGTATTTCAAACACAGGCAGGGTCACCCGTGGTAGACAGATTTCAACAACACTTCCAGATTAGGACAGACTAGGAAAGAAGACCTGGTGACCTGCTAAAGAAAAGCAGCCCAGTGAAAACCTCAAGGACCATAACAGAATATAGTTTGATATAGTGCTGGAAGATGAACCCCCTAGATTGGAAGGCACTCAAAATACACAGTGGCTATAACAATGACCTCAAACATACCAGTGGTCGTGATATAACGCCGGACAAGGCTACGTTTTACTATATTCTGCATGGGGTCACTATGAATTGGAGCCAACTCAACAGCAACTAATGACAACGATCATTATTACCAAGAATATTGTTTTATGTATTTATTTTTTAATCATTAAGCAAATGTTTATTAACTATTACATACCCAAAAGTACTAGGTGGGGACTGGCTATAGGAGTCCCTGGGTTGTGAAAACAACTCAGTGATCAACTATTAGCCCAAAGGTTGGCTATTCAAACTCAGAGGTGTCTTGGAAGCAGGCCTGGGATCTGCTCCCAAAAGGTCACAGCCTTGAAAACCTATGGAGCAGCTCAGCTCTATTCTGCACATATGGGGTCGCCATGAGTCGGAATCCACTTGACAGTGACTGATGACAACAAGGACCACAGGCTGGCTATGGCGCTACGCTCAGGGAGATGATCATGGGATGGGAAAGATAAAGCAAAAATAGATCATCAATGGGAAGAGAAAGAGATAAACAAGAACGTCAGGAAAGGGTGGCTTAACTAGCATTCTCTCAAAAGGTACTCCTCTTATTATTGACCTAGACTTCAGGATATCCAATGCACAACAGTAACTGATAGCCCTGCACGTGAGCCTAAGGCTCAGCAAATTCCCAGTACGTCTTCCGATTTGTCGCAGAAATCTTAAATTATGAATGCACTCAGGACAAAACTGAGATTAATTTTAGTTTATATCCAGCAAGTAATCTGTTTTTATTTGCAAGAGAAAAAAAAAAAAAACTCAGAGGTTGTCAGCTTTTGTTTGGCTCTCAAAAGAGAGTAACTTTGAGTAAAAAGATGTAAAACAGAATAATAATAGGAGTAAGGTGACTTGAATATCTTTTATTTAAATGTTGGGCTTTCGTTTAGTTTGTTTTTTTTTAACTTGCTTTTTAGTTAGAAAAACAAAAGCAATACACATACGTGGGGTGGGGGGACTCAAAAGGAAAAAGAGATATGCAATGAAGAATAAAACTCTGTCTTATACCAAGAACTATTTTCATATTATTCGTACATTCTTATTGTGTGTACATGTGTTTGTAGGTGTGTATTTTTGTGGATGTGTATGTATACATATCCACCACTTGTCTGTTTGTCTTACTGTGGTGGCTGGCATGTTGCTGTGATGCTGGGAGCTATGCCACCAGTATTTCAAATACCAGCAGGGTCACCCACGGTGGACAGGTTTCGGTGGAGCTTCCAGACTCAGACAGACTAGGAAGAAAGACCTGACGGTCTGCTTCTGAAAAACAGCCAAGGAAAATCCCATGGATCACAACAGAATGCTGTCCGATACAAAAATACAGTGGCTGTAACAATGAACTCGAGCATACATACTGATGATCACCAAGATGGCGCAGGACTGGGCATTGTTTCATTCATTTGTACATGGAGTTGCCATTTACAACATACACGCATACATATATATACATGTTGTTCCTGTTGTTAGGTGCCATTGAGGCAGTTCTCACTCATAGCGACCCTATGTACAACAGAACAAAACACTGCTGGGTCCAGTGCCATCCTCAAGATTGTTGCTATGCTTGTTTGAGCCCATTGTTGCAGCCACTGTGTCAATCCATCTCGTTGATTGTCTTCCTTTTTTTATCTGACCCAGTACTTTACTAAGCATGATGTCCTTCTCCACAGATTGATCTCTCCTGATAAGATGCCCAAACTATATGAGATGAAGTCTTGCCATTCTTGCTTCTAAGGAGCATCCTGGATGTACTTCTTCCAAGATGGATTTGTTCGTTCTTCTGGCAGTACGTGGTATATTTAATATTCCTCCCCAACATCATTATTCAAAGGTGTCAATTCTTCTTAGGTCTTCCTTATTCATTGTTCAGCTTCCACATGCTTATGAGGTGACTGAAAACACCATGGTTTGGGTGGGACATACCTCAGTCCTATACCTATACCTTTGTTGTTGTTGTTAGGTGCCGTTGAGTCGGTTCCGCCTCATAGTGACCCTACGCACAAAAGAACAAAACACTGCCTGGTCCTGAGCCATCCTTACAATCATCGTTATGCTTGAGCTTATTGTTGTAATCACTGTGTCAATCCACTTCGTTAAGCATCTTCCTCTTTTCCTTACACCTATACCTATACATATACATGAGGCCCTGGTGACACAGTGGTTAATAAGCCTTTGGCTGGTAACCAAAAAGTCGGCAGTTGGAATCCACCAGCCGCTCCTTGGAAACTCTATGGGGCAGTTCTACTCTGTCCTTTGGGGTCGCTATGAATCGGATTGGACTTGATGGCAACGAATAAATATACATATATGCAGCATCGTCTTTTTTCACAAATGTTAGATATTTATGCACATTTACATACATTATTTTGTAGCTTTTTTTTCTTTCAGCTCACTGTTGCACACGCATAGATGATAGCATCAAAACAATCCTATTTATGCTGTGTAGTATAGTTGATGTAACTAGTCCCCAGTTACGGCCATGAGGTTTGTTCCCAGTCTTTTCCTTTATGAACAACGCTGGAAAGAATACTTTTGTCTGTTGGACATCATGCCTGTATTTGAATGGACGTGTAGCATACATACTTAGATTTGGAATTGCTAGATCAAGTTTCCTTCCAAAGAGGTTGCACCAGTTTACATCCCCACCAGTATCCTCTACAAGCGAACCTCTTTTTCCCACATTTTTAGAAACATTATTTATTTTCAGATCTTTTGAGCTTTGTCAAAGAAAAACAGGTTAAAAGTACGTTTTTTCACTATTTTCATTTTCCTTTTAATATTATGAACGTGGCTGAGCAACCTTTCATCCGTCTATAAGCAAACTGTATCTATATATATACTTTTCTCTTTTTGTAAAAATATCTGTTCACATCCTTCGTCCATTTTTCCCCCTGTTGGATTCTTGTCCCCTTATTAACTTATAAAAACTATTTAAACATCAGGCATATTAAGGCTTCGCATATGATGTTTTGCCTTATTTTATTCTCTTGCCTTCCCCTGCTATTTGGACAGGAATTTTTTCTATATCATCAAATTTATAAATCTTTACAGTTTCCTGCTTTCTGATTTGCTAGAAATGCCTTGTATACCCTGAGATTGTTTAAGAAATATTTTCCGACCTCTGCTAGTCTGTGCTTTTTACCCTTTTGAACTTTAATTTTTGAAACACGTACAATTTATTTTGTTAGAAGGACTGAGATAGATATTCGTCTTTGTTTTTCCCCTCAAACCTTCAGTTAATTGACCCAATGACATACGCAGGGAGATTTGTGTGTTTGACATTGGTTTGAAATGCTGTTTTTATTAAAACAAACTTTTCATATGTACTGGGGCAATTTCATGATTTTATGTTCTCCTATTAATCTGTCTATTCATGTAGGAATAAGCTCAAACAAATCAAAGATTGTGAGGAGGGCAGAGGACTTGGTAATGTTTCCTTCTGTTATGCATCGAGTTGTCATGAGTCAGAGCCACTTTGATGATACCTAACAATAAGGACAATTGATCTATCTTTTCATGGGGAGCCCTGGTGGCACAGTGGTTAAGAGCTGGGCTGCTAACCAAAAGGTTGGCGGTGCAAATCCACCAGCTGCTCCTTGGAGACTCTATGGGGCAGTTCTTCTGTGTCCTCTAGGGTCACTGTGAGTTAGAATCGACTCGACCACAACGGGTTTGGTTTTGGTTTTAACAGAACATTAGACTCCCACCATGGGAGCCTGGGTTGTGCAAGCAATTTGTGAGCAGCTGCTAACTTAAAGGTTAACAGTTTGAGCCCTCCCAGTGGCTTCACAGAAGAAAGGCCTGGCAACCTGCTTCTGTAAAGATTACATCCAAGAAAACCATACTCAGTTCTACTTTGTATATAGAGCTGCTATATGGTCACAATAACTTGGAATCCACTTGACGGCAACAGGTTTTGTTTTCTGGTTTTTTCATGAACCCATACTCAACTTTTATAAACATTACTGGATACCATGTTTCAACATCAAGTGGCCTAGCCTCGCCTTCTTACTTATCTTTTTTAGAAATTTTAAAAGTAATTCTCATATTTGTTTTTCCAGATAAACTTAATACCTATGAACTTGTATAGCATCATATTATAAATGCGTATACACATACGTATATTGTTGTTGTGGGCCATCTAGTTGATTCCAACTCATAGTGACCGTATACAACTGCCCCATAGTGTTTTCTCTGCTGTAATATTTACAAGTACAGACTGGCAGGTATTTTCTCCCTCAGAGTGGCTGGGCTGGTCCAAAATACTTACCTTTTGGTCACAGCTGAGCGCTTAACCGTTGTGCCACCAGGGCTCCATATAGATATATGTATGTATATATATACCTCAAACAAAGAACACCAAATCCATTGCTGTCGAGTCTATTCCAACTCATAGCCACCCTTTAGCAGTGGCGTCACTAGGGTTGGGCTCACCCAGTGCTGTAACTCATGGTGTCACCTCCCCTGCCCCATGGACCTCCTCCTGTACCTGGTCATGCAGAATCCTTAGTCATGCTTTTGTACTAATGTTACTTGTAAATCGTAATTCCCATATATCACTCCTTCTTTTCCTTTAATTACTACTTCATTCTCAAAAAAGTTATTGACATAGGTTCACAAATACGAATTACCACAATATTGTAGCTAAAACGCTGGGAAATTTGACAAAATCAGTGACTGTAGAAACACCGGCAGCAAAGAATACAAGAGCACGTACAGATGAAACCACTTGTAAACCCACTGCCTTCAAGTGCGTTCTAACTCCTAGCGACTCTATAGGACAGAGTAGAGATGTACCATAGAGTTTCCAAGGAGCGCCTGGTAGATTCCAACTGCCGACTTTTGGGTTAGCAGCCATAGCTCTTAACCACGGCACCACCAGGGTTTCCAGTTCAAAGTATAATTGGGTAATAATGACAGCTCTGAACAGAGCGCATTAGAAGGTTCAAAAAGTAAGTCAGCATAGAGTTGCAGCCTTGTAGGTACATTGACACCTGTAAGCTTGGCTGATGAAAAATGTTTTGTCATGATAACCAACTACAGGATATTTTATAGAGAGTCATTTTGGTGTCACCCCCTCTGGCGGTGTCACCTTGCGTGATCCACACCCCTGCACTCCCTTAGCAATGCTACAGCTCTATAGGATACAATAGAATTGCCCCATAGGTTTCTAAGGCTGTAAATCTTCACAGAAGCAGAGAGTCACATCTTTCTCCCTCGGAGCAGCTTGGTGGGTTTAAACTGCTGACCTTTCAGTTAGCAAATGAGCGCTTAACTACTGCATCACCAGAGGTCATATCTATATCTATATACATGCTCTAAGACTGCTTTGCATATATATATATATATATTAGAAAGTGTACAAACAGAATGCTCCTTAGAAGTGAGGATGGCAGGACTTCGCCTTGCTAAATTTGGACATGTCGTCAGGAAAGACCAATTGCTAGAAAAAGACGTTACGTTTGGTGAAGACGAGGGTCAGCAAAAATGAGAGAAAACCCTCAATGAGAGGAGTTGACACAAAGGCCTCAACGACAGACGCAGACACACCAACGATCATGGAGATGGTGCAGGACCAGGCAGCGTTTTGTCCTGTTGTACTTCAGGTTGCCACGAGCACACAACAGAGTTCATTATATGTATAAAATTAGTACGTTGCCTTCTTGTTTCTAACAGGATTCACATAATACTCTTGATTCTTTTTTCACATATACATTCATATCCTCAATAATTGTCCTTCTTCTTTCTTCCTTTTGTCCAGCTGAATTGACTAGCAATTTCAGAAAAATGTGAAGCCACAGCAATGGCCGAAGGCGTTCTTACCTTACACCCGACATTAACAGGAATTTCTCTAAGATTTCCATATTAATTAAGGTGCTGGTTCTTGGCTGAAAATACTTATTTCTTCTATAGTCAAACTATCATCCTATTGTATTACATATTTTTGAGTCAGAATAGATGTTGAATTTTATCAGGTTCACTCTGACACATTACAGACTGTGGTTTTTATCGTCTGTGATTTATTATCACAGTGAATGGCCTTAATAGATACCGAGCTGTTCTAGTATTGTTCAGAGTGAACGAGATTTGAAACTACTAATAATTTTCAAATTCAGTAATATCGCAAGGCATTTATTCCTTGGCAATGGGTATTGAAATGCTGGCGGGGACTCTGATATTAGGGTCTGGAGCTCCTGAACTGAATTGCTTGGATGGTCTCCACTGTGTTGGATGAGTTTATTCACTGATTTCAGCATTTCTTCATCTACAAGGCCAACGCTTTGTGTGCAGAAGAGAACAAGACAGAAACTCTCCCTGACCTCATGGGGCCTAGAGATCAGTGTTCAGCTTGCTTTGCTCATGAACAGACACATTTATGCTTGCTCCTACCGGTTCCAAGATGTTGTCTATTTTTTATTGTGGCTTTTAAACAAATAAAATCAACTACACTTCACATGATATAAATGGGCCTGTATTTTCCCAACACATCTTGAACAAATTTATTTGAGAACTTTGGAGATTTAATTCATGTGTGTTAGGGACAAAAGCTTAACTTTTTACTAATCTAAACACAGTGGAATTGAATCATCAGAGGGATGAGAGTAGGGGTTTTATTTAGCCATTTCTGCTGCTCCTTGAATACCTGACCACGTCTTCCTCTTTCAGGTGGAATCTATCCCGAAATATCAAATGGAAACCACAGAGCTCATTCTTCAAGAAAGACCAGCGAATACTAATCAGCCCCAACCATCACCCTGTTTGAACACAATGCAAGAAAAATGTTAAGAAAAATCTAAACATCAACTAAAGCATAATGGGAGAACTGTAACCTTTATAATTTTAAGGGATCAGTAATAGAATTACCATATTTCCAGGGTTTTATTCTTTAGCAAAGAACATCTTCATTTCAGAATTTTTGTTTTTAATTTTTTTTTAAACTTTGAGAAGTAAAAAAAATTAATGGAATTTTCTAATATCAAACAGATATACGTATCGGTAGTACTTCACTACACAATGTTTATTCATTTTTTTAAGGCCAGCAAGAATGGCAAGACTTTGTCTCGCTTACTTTGGAGACACCACCAGGAAAGGTCAATCACTAGAAATAAACACCATATTTGGTAAAGTAGAGGGTCAGTAAAAACGAGAGAAACCATCCATGAGATGGAAAGACAGAATAGCCACCACAGTGAACTGCAACCTATCACCCATCATGAAGACGGCGCCAGAACAAACCCATTGCCCTCCAGTCAATTTCCATTCATGGCGACCCCATGAGAGACAGAGCAGAACTGCCCCACAGGCTCTCCTAGGCTGTAATCTCTACAGAAGCAGATTGCCAGGGCTTTTCTCCCAAGGAACCGCTCTGTGGGTTTGAACTGCTGACCTGTCAGTTAGCAGCCAAGTGCTTAACTACTGAGCCCCCAATGATCCTTTAGAAGACGACACAGAACCAGGCAATGTTTCGTTCTGTTGTACAAGGGCTGCCATAAGTTGGAGCCGCTGATATAGCAACTAACAACATCTTGTTCAGTGTAAGTCCTCTGTGTCCTAGCTGCCCTAGCCTGCTACCTGGGTTTCCTGCAGACCCTTACAGCAAGAAGCACGCCCTGAGGACTGACCCTGGAATGGACTACTTAGATTTCACCAGTCCATTCCTGGAGGGTAAAGAACATTATCAAATCCGAGCCATCCAGGCATGAGATAAGCATCTTCGCCAAGTATCTAGTACTAGCAGGACAGTGAAATACAATACTCAATGTGGTGTTGTTGTTAGCTGCTGGAGAGTTGACCCCGACTAACGGCCAACCCCATGATCTGTTGTGGATCGGACCATTGTGCTCCAGAGGTTTTTCACTGGCTGATTTTCAGAAGTAGATTGATTGCCAGGCATTTCTTCCTCGTCTGTCTTAGTCTGCAAGCTCTGCTGAAACCCGTTCAGCATTGTAGCCATACACAAGCCTCCACTGACAGACAGGTGGTAGCCGGGCATAAGGTGCACTGGCTGGGAATAGAGCCCAAGTGTCCCACATGGAAGGAGAGAATTTTACTAGGGAAACACCATCTCCTCATTAATTGAACGTAATAAGTACAAAACGTAAGAATCTAGAAAATACCACAAGAGCAAGAGAAAGGTTCAAATTGTGCAACAATGCAGGTTTCCAGAATGGGTCACAGTGCACACTGCCCGCTCACGCCTCACTGCCTGATGTAATCTCATCTTCACCCTTACAGAGTTACATCCATTTTACAGGAATGGCGTTGAAGTTGGGTGAAGTTGAGAGACTGGGGCGAATTCTCACATCCAACAAATGGCCGGTCCTCTGATATCAGAGCCTGTCTTCTTTCCTTTACATTCCATCCCAATGATAATGTGGGTTTTTTTTTCTTTTAAACCATTTATTGAACAACTCATTATGCAAAGTCCATAATTTACCCAGTAAGTGGGTTTTGTCCTATGCGTATTCATTATGGCAGTTTCCTGTGGGATTTCTTTTGTCTAGTATTTCATGGAAGAGATTAAAAAGGGTTTTGCCGGGGGCCAGCCTCAGCAATGAACAGGGTTACCAGAGGAGGGGTAGAGTTCGGCGAAAAAGAATGAGAGGTAGTGTGTCTTATATTTTCATTTTGCAGAAAAAGAAGCCTCCGCTCTTTATTTTTTACATGGTCTTTTATATCATAAGCTTACAAAAGCATAACATCGCATGATCAATAAAGGGGCAGTACAAGATATAATCATAAACATCATTTCCCAGAGACATAATTTTCCAAGTGACACATAGTACAGTTCCGCATACACACACAAGTACGATGAGTTTTTGTTTAATTGAAGAGAATATTTTGTTGATATATTTTTACACAAAGTAACAATTGACTTCATACTGCTTTACACTTTATGCTTAATCTTGCAACTCCTTCCACAGTTTTTATAATAATTAATCTTTTTGCAAAAACCATTGCCACATAGGCTTTGTCCATTTTGTCCAGGGTGGCCAAATTTTTGAAGTCCAGCCACTTCAGGTTACGTCATATTGTCCGCGATTATGCCAAGGACAATTAGCCCAATCTCTATACCCAAAGACCAGTCAAGCGCAGCAGTGAGCGGGGTAGACGAGAAGGTTGACCTGTAATTGGCTGAGAAATTGGCTGAGAGAACTCACTGCCTTTTGTTTTTCCACTTTTATGGGATCATGTGTGGGAGGTGGTTTAAAAACAAAAGGGCCTCGGTAAATACCAGGATTCCACCATCCTGTTTTTGTTTTCCATAGTCGAGCTATTTGTTTTTCCCCTAAGACAACTTCATGTTGATCCCCAGGTAATACACGGGCTGTCCCTACCCGGGATTTCACCAGGGGATTATGAGTAGGACGCCCCCCGTCCAAAGGTCCCTAAATCTATAATGGAATTTTATGCCTATACATTCTGCTATACACAGGCTGAAAATGAAACAGAAACATAACACAGATGACAGAGATATTCCTGACTTTTCAGGAATTCTTCGATGTTTATGCTAGGGGCAGTGGGTGCAGAGGGGCCGCCCTTGCAGCCTGGCTCTTCCTGACTTTTCAGGAATTCTTCAATGTTTATGCTGGGGGCAGTGGGTGCAGAGAGGCTGCCCTTGCAGCCTGGCTCCTCCTGACTTTTCAGGGATTCTTTGATGTTTATGCTGGGGGCAGTGGGTGCAGAGGGGCCGCCCTTGCAGCCTGGCTCCCAGCAGGGTTTTATAATGAAGGGCAAACCCCTGGAGGGTCAAATCCTGTTTGGTAATATGGCATCATTTCATGCATTCGTGCAAAAAAAAAAATCTGGATAACAGCATTCATTAATATCAGGTAACTCCTTAGTGACTTTAATGATGTAAGTTTGAAAAAAAAAGAGGTGATTTTATTTCATTAGCAGACATATCGTCCTTTTCTGTTCTTCATTCCAAATCGTACGAATCGTACATTCCAGGTTCTGATTATTAATGAATGTTTGCAGCTGTTTCTTCTCATTTGGAGTCATGCCACATCAGCAAATGAAGGTCCCAAAAGCTTTACTCCATCCACGTATTTAAGGTTGACTCTACTTTGAGGAGGCAGCTCTTTCCCAGTCATCTTTTGAGTGCCTTCCAACCTGGGGGGCTCATCTTCCAGCACTGTATCAGACAATGTTCCACTGCTATTCATAAGGTTTTCACTGGCTAATACTTTTCAGAAGTAGACTGCCGGGTTCTTCTTCCTAGTCTGCCTTAGCCTGGAAGCTCAGCTGAAACCTGTCCTCCATGGGTGACCCTGCTGGCATCTGAACACCGGTGGCATAGCTTCCAGCATCACAGCAACACACAAGCCCCCACAGTACGACAAATGGACAGACACATGGGGGAAAAAACAGTACAGCATGCATTATTTGCATAAAATAGGGCACAGGCAAATATACAAATTTTTTAAATGCTGAAATGTACATATAGACATGAATAACCCTCCTTTGTGTGATCTTGAAACGCTCTCTTTGACAATGGATGCAACACCATTCCTCCTCAAGTTGTCATTCCCAGCATAGTAGACTATATACGATTGTTTGATTCAAAATGGCCAATACCAGTCCATTTCAGCTCACTAATGCCTAGGATATCAATGTTTATGCATTCCATTTCATTTTTGATGATTTCCAATTTCCCTAGATTCATAATTTGTACATTCCAGGTTCCAACTATTAATGGAAGTTTGCAGCTGTTTCTTCTTATTTTGAGTCATGCCACATCAGCAAATGAAGGTCCCAAAAGCTTTACTCCATCCACGTCATTAAGGTTGACTCTACTTTGAGGAGGCAGCTCTTCCCCAGTCATCTCTTGAGTGCCTTCCAACCTGGGGGGCTCATCTTCCAGCACTATATCAGACAATGTTGCGCTGCTATTTATAAGGCTTTCACTGGCTAGTGCTTTTCAGAAGTAGACTGCCGGGTCCTGGTTCTTAGTCTATCTTAGTCTGGAAGCTCAGCTGAAACCTGTCCTCCGTGGGTGACCCTGCTGGTATCTAAACACCGGTGGCATAGCTTCCAGCATCACAGCAACACACAAGCCCCCACAGTATGACAAACTGACAGATATGTGGGGGGCAGGTAGATACACACACACACACACACACACACACACACACATATTTGTGCGTGTATATATATATATTCTCTACATACGTTCTGTTTTTCCAAAATACAATTCACAGATGCAGCGATGAATTTGAATACTTAGAGCTCCCAAGTTACCCTAATAGTTAATTATGATAGAAAACTGTAAGGCAATAACATATTTTACAAGGAACGTTAGAGGGACTTAATGAGCCAGTTAAGAAGAATGAGGCATTTGACTCTGGGAGAATACAAAATTCTGGAACTGCTCAATTGCAGGGGAAAAACTTAATATTCCGGACAAAAGCTCTGAACAGGACAGAGTGGATGAATATGCCCATACATCATGTAGCCAGCAGAGAGAGGTCTGAGTTACAGTTCTTCTTTTTTTTCCTTATAAATCTGTAATCAATAATGTTTCACCATAGTTGGGTCTATACATCTGAGCGCTTCAGAAAGCCTATCACGTGTAAGCATGATGGGGACTTTACGTTCCTAATATTCATTTCTAGGAGCCCTGGTGGCACCATGGTTAAGCACTCGGCTGCTAACTGAAAGGTCAGTGGTTCCAGCCACAGGAGAAGGATGTGGCGGTCTGCTTCTGTAACAACTTATAGCCTTGGAAACCCTATACAGCAGTTCTACTCTGTGCTATAGAGTTGCTATGAGTTGGAATCAACTTGATGGTAAAGGTAATGGCCCTTTTAATACAAAGTTTGTCACTGATCATATTTCGAGTTCTTTGGGGTCTAAACTCCCATTATCTCCACTGAATACCATCTTTGTGGTATGTATATAGGATCTAAACACTGAATCTAGAAAGACAATGTGACTCTCTTTGCACTGTGCTCAGGTGTTTCATTAACTTTGCCCAAACAGTTGTTGTTTTACGATGTAGGATTGTCCTTGAGCATTGCTGACCCAATGAATAAATCAACCCATTTCAATATTCACTGGAATGTTTGTTTCATTTTGTTTTTTTCCAACTCTTGGAAGTTCAAGTTGTTGTGTGTGCTGCCAAGTTGATTCCAAGTAACAACTACACTACAGGGCATGATAGAGCTGCCCCATATGGTCTTCAAGGCTGTTATCTTTACTGGAGCAGATCGCCAGGTCTTTTCTCCTGTGGAGCTGCTGGGTGGGCTTGAACTGCCAGCCTTTTGGTTAGGAGCCGAGTACTTAACTGCTGCATCACCAGTGGCATTTGTAGCAGAATGCAAAACAAGGCAACACTTCAAAATTATGGAGGCAAGAGGAGAAACCGGACACCTTGCCCTGTATACCCAGAGCTGAATGTGGAGAGTGAAAATCTTATACATCAAAGAAATGCACAAGTGGATTTCCTGATTGTTCTTTCCTTCCCCCGACCTGAGGAGAGTGAGGGTGTTGTTAGCTGTGATCTGCAGAAGTCTGCCTCAGGCAAAATGCAAAGTCCAGCTTCTAATAATACAGCATTTTAATGTCTACTGAGTTCTTTTAAGGTTATAATCATATTTCTTTCCTTCAAAAAGAAAAGTTAGACAATGTTCTGATGAAGGCCACTTTGTAGAGGAACAAATTAGAAATCAGGACTGGTGAGCCCTTCCAGCAAGGTCCCTTGGAAAATATGAGCCCAAGAGATAGAAAGGGCCATATAAGCCAGAATCTCAATCAGCCTGAGACCTGAAGAACTAGATGGTGCTGGGCTACCGCCACCGACCACCTGACAGGGAACACAGCAGAGAGTTCATGATGGCGCAGGAGAAAAGTTGGGTGCATAACTCAAATTCTAGTAAAAATACCAGAGTTGACTGGAAGGATCCCAGGAGGCCTGTCCCCAGACTCTCCATTGGCCCAGAACTAGAACCATTCCCAAAGCCAACTTTTCAGACATAGATTAGACTAGACTATGAGACATAAAATGATGCTGGTGAAGAGTGTGCTTCTTGGCACAAGTAGATACATGAAACATAATGGGCAGCTCCTGTTAGGAGGAGGGATGAGAAGGCAGAAGGGGACAGGAGCTGGCTGAACAGACATGGTGAATAGAGGGTAGACAGGAGGACTGTGCTGTCACATTACAGCGAGAACCACTAGGGTCACATAACAATGTGTGTATGAGTTTTTGTATGAAAGACTGACTTCAAGTGTAAACTTTCACTTAAAGCACAATAAGAAAAAACGCAAAGTTTAAGAGAGACTTCTAAAAGCAGTAAGACAAAAGTGAATCATCTTACAAAGGATCTTAATAAAATTAAAATCCAATTTCTCACCAAAAGCCAAAGAGGCAAGAAGAGAGTTAGATAGCATATTTAAAATGCTGGAATAAAAATAAAATTGTAAGTTAATGGGCACACAATGTATAAAAGTGTAATTTGTGACAACAGTAAAAATAAAAAAAAGAGGGACAGGATAGTTCTGCATAGGAACAAGGCTTTGTATGCTTTTGAAGTTAAGTGAGTAACAATACTAACTAAATTGTTTTAAGTTTTGATGTTAAATGTAATCCTAAGGTTGCCACAAAAAGTATCTAAAGATATACATAAAAGGAAAGGCGAAGGGAATCAAAATAGCTTTAAAAAATCAGCTTAGCACAAAACAAGGTATTATTGGAGGAAATAAATGACAAAAAACAAACATTAATAGGGCAAAATAAAAGAAACACAGGATCATCTCAACTGATACAGAGAAGGCACTTGACGGAATTTAATACTCTTCCATGTTAAAAAACACTGAATAATATAGGATTAGAAGAGAAGTTTCTCGATATAATAAAGGCTTAAAAAAAAATACTGCTCAGTGGAGAAAGACTGATATTTTTCTTTTTAAGATAAGGAGCAAGGCAAGTGTTTCAGATATCTAGTGCTGCTATAACAGAAATGACATGAGGGGGTGGGTTTAATTAACAGAAATGTATTTTCTCAAAATAAGCAGGGTGGGAGTGAGAAATTCAGGGTGCCACGTAGTGGAAGGCTTCCTGTCTCTGGGTTTTCTAGGGGAGTGTCCTTGCCTCTTTTCTACTCATCAGTGATCTACATGTGGCATGGCATTTAACTTCTCCCATCTCTACTTCCTTTGAAACAAAAAACCCAAACCCATTGCCGTCCAGTCGATTCTGACTCATAGCAACCCTATAGGACAGAGTAGAACTGCCCCACAGAGTTTCCAAGGAGCGCCTGGTGAATCCAAGATGCTGAACTTTCCTGTAGCAGCTCTTAACCACTATGCCTCCAGTGTTTCCTCTACTTCCTGGCTCTATTGTATATCAGAAGAGATTGAATTAAGGCACACCTGACACACTTCCTCATTAACATAACAAAGAAAACCCATTCCCAAATGGGATTATGGAGGTTAAGATTTATAGAATCCCAAACTCTTTGCCATCAACTAGATTCTGACTCATAGCGAATTTATAGGACAGAGTAGGACTGCCTCATAGGGTTTCCAAGAAGTACCCGGTAGATTCGAACCACCAACCTTTTGGTTAGCAGCCGTAGCTCTTGACCACTGTGCCTCCAGGGTTTCCTTAGAACTTACAGAGGTTAGGATTTACAATATATATTTTGCAGCGGCGGGGGGCGGGGGGGGCGGAATTCTCTTGTAACTACAGGTAGATCCACTATCACCAGTGATCATCTGAAATTATTCTGGAGATACAAATGACTTTTAGGCTACCAAAAAAAAAGTATTTAAATGGAGCAGGAAAGAAAACAGATAGGATTCTGTACATAAAAACCCCAACAGCTATTAGACCTAGTAAATTAATTTACCAAAGTATCAGGGTTCGTTGTCAATATACACAGATCACTCAGGTTTCTACACATCAGTATCAGCAAGGGGAAAAATAAAGCAACTAGCATTTATGATAGCATCTAAGAGACTAAAGTATTTAGGAATATATTTAACCAGAAAAGTGAGAGATTATACACATAAAATTATAAATTATGATTAAGAGAAATCAGAAAAGGACTAAGTAGACATTCTCTGTTCAGGGCTAGGAAGGCTTACTTCATATATACATATAAGTTAAAATTGAAGGTGAAGAAATTTAGAACAAGTCCGTGAGAGCCAAAGTATGACCTTGAGCACATCCCACATGAAGTTAGAACAATCTCAAGAATATCTTTGACACATAGATCACTAAGTGCTCAGAGCCTAAACAAAAGGCTGGCGATTTGAACCCAAGAGCCGCTCTGCAGGAGAAAAGTCCTGGAGATCTGTTCCCATACAGATTACAGCCTAGGAATCCCTATGGTCGGCTCTGCTCCACCACATGGGGTCATCGTACATTAGAATCAACTCAAAGGCACGCATCAATAGCAACAGGCAAGTTAGACCAGAGAAGAAATGTCCTTTGTCATCAAAGCTTCCTTAGGTGTACTGAGCTGTCCAAATGGCCCTGATGTATACACTTCCCTATTTGCAGCTGTTTTTGAAAGAAAAACAAAATTGCTTATGAGGTAATAATACAACAAGATGACAAATGGGTGGTGACATCCAAAAGTCAAGGCTCCTTAAATAGCTACAGTAATCAAACAGTGTGGTATCTGTGAAGGACGGGGTACACTAATCAAAACAACAGCACAGAGGACCTTGAAATAAAACTACACAAACACGTGCAACTGATTTTTAGCAGTGTTATTGAGATGTAATTTATACATTTCATATATAAAGAACATTTCAGTTTTTTAAATATATTCAGAGATGTGTGCAGCCATGACAAAACCAGTACTCTAACACTCATCCCAACTCAGCACAACCCCATGTATGTCAGAGGACACCATAGGGATTTCAATGGCTGATATTTTGGAAGTAGATCACAAAGCCCTTCTTCCAGCATACCTCTAGGGTGAACACAAATTGTTAACTTTATGGTTAGCAAGTACATTAGAGATTTGTACCACCCAAGGACTCTACAAATATTATCAGTTCCACTTTAGAGTCATTTTAATCATGTTAAAAAGAAACATGTACATTTCAACTACCAATTTTTCCATCCCCACACCCAGCTCAAAGTAACCACTTTCTGTCCCTATTGTGTGGATTCTGACTCCTGACAATCACAAATATTTCAAAGTAGAGCTGTGCAGAGTTGGGTTTTCTTGGCTGTAATCGTTATAGAAGCAGATTGCCAGGCTTTCTTCTGCAGAGACAAGGCATGGGTTAGAAACAAGAAACTTTAGCTTTAGTTGTTGTTATTAGGTGCCACCAATTCGGTTCCGAATCATAGCGACCCTATGCACATCAGAACAAAACACTGCCCTGTCCTGTGCCATCCTTACAATCATTGCTATGCTTGAGCTCATTGTTGCAGCCACTGTGTCAATCCACCTCCTTGAGGGCCTTCCTCTTTTCCACTGACCCTGTTAGTTGCCAAGCATGATGTCCTTCTCCAGGGACTGATCCCTCCTGATACATGTCCAAGGTTTGTAAGATGCAGTCTTGCCATCCTTGCTTCTAAGGAGCATTCTGGTTTTACTTCTTCCAAGACAGATTTGTTCGTTCTTTTGGCAGTCCATGGTATATTCAATATTCTTCAGCAATACCACAATTCAAAGGCATCAATTCTTCTTTGGTCTTCCTTATTCACTGTCCAGATTTCACATCCATATGATGTGATTGAAAATACCATGCCTTGGGTCAGGCACTACACAGTCCTCAAGGTGACATCTTTCCTTTTCAACACTTTGAAGAGGTCCTTTGCAGCAGATTTACCTAGTGCAATGCATCCTTTGATTTCTTGACTGCTGCTTCTATGGCTGTTCATTATGGATCCAAGGAAAATGAAATCCTTTGACAACTTCAATCTTATTTCCGTTTATCATGATGTTACTTATTGGTCCAGTTATGACGGTTTTTGTTTTCTTTATGTTGAGGTGCTATCCATACTGAAGGCTGTGGGCTTTGATCTTCATTAGTAAGTGCTTCAAGTCCTCTTCACTTTCAGCAAGCAAGGTTGTGTCATCTGCATAACGCAGGTTGTTAATGAGTCTTCCTCCAAACCTGATGCCCCATTCTTCCTCATATAGTCCAGCTTCTCGGATTATTTCCTCAGCATACAGATTAAACAGGTATGGTGAAAGAATACAACCCTGACGCACACCTCTCCTGACTTTAAACCAATCAGTATCCCCTTGTTCTGCCCAACAACTGCCTCAATCTATGGAAAGGTTTCTCATGAGCACAATGAAAACCATTTGCACTACAGGGGACCTTCTGTCCCTATAGATGTGCCTATTCTATATATTTAATATAAAAGGAGTAATATACAGTCTTTTGTCACTGGCTTCTTTAATTTAGCATATTTTCAAGGTTCACCCATGTTGTGCCATGTATCAGTGCATCATACTACCATATTTTGTTTATTCAATCAACCATTTATAGATAGTTGGGTTGTATCTACCTTTTGTCTATTATGAACAACATGGCTATAAATATCCACGTACAAGTTTTTGTGTGTAATAATGATTTTATTTTTCTTTAGTATAGTATTGTGTGTGTGTGTATGGTGTTTGTGCATTGTTAGTTACGGTTTGTATACTATTCATGCCATGTATAAGGGCTCCTAGTATTCTAATTTTTCTTCAATGATCTTTATCATTTAGATTTTATATTCAGGTCTGATCCATTTTAAGTTAGTTTTTTACATGGTGTAAGATATGTGTCTTGTTTCTTTTTTTTTTTTTGGCAGATGGGTATCCAATTACGCCAGCACCATTTGTTAAAGAGACATTTTCCCATTTAGCGGACTTTGGGCCTTTGCCAAATATCAGCTGCTAATAGGTGACTGAATTTATGTCTAGGTTCTCAATTCTGTTCAATTGGTCTATGTATCTGTACTTGTACCAATACCAGGCTGTTTTGATTACCATGGAAGTATAACAGGTTCTAAAGCCAGGTAGTGGGAGACCTCCCACTTTGTTCCTCTTCTTCAATAATGCTTTACTTATCTGGGTCCTCTTCTCTTTCCATATGCTGTTAGTGATTTGTTTCTCCATCTTGATAAAAAATGCCATTAGAATGTGGATCCTGATTGCATCGTATCTGTAGATCGCTTTGGGTAGAATGGACATTTTCACAATGTTGAGTCTTCCTCTCAACATGTTTTTCCACTTATGTAGGTCTCTTTTGGTTTCTTGCAATAGTGTCTTGTAGTTTTCTTTGTATACATCTTTTACATCTCTGGGTAGGTTTATTCCTAAGTACTTTATCTCTTAGGGGGCTACTGTAAATGGTATTCATTTCATGATTTTCTTTTAAAATTTTTTTCTTAGTTCATATAGAGAAATCCTACTTATTTTCCTACATTTATCTTAAATCCTGATACTTTGCTGAAATCTATTACTTCCCATAGTTTTCTCGTGGATTCTTTGAGGTTTTCTGTGTATAAAATCATATCATCTGTGAATAGGGATACTTTTTATTTCCTCCTTACCAATGTAGATGCCCTTTATTTCTTTTTCTTGCCTTGTTGCTCTGGCTAGGACCTCCAGCACAATGCTGGATAACAGTGCTGATAAAGGGCATCCTTGTCTGGTTATCGCTCTCACAGGACTGTTTCCAGACTCTCTCCATTTAGATTGATATTGGCAGTTGGCTTTGTATAAAAAAAAAAAAAAAAAAAATTAAGAGCCCTTTATTATGTCAAGGAATTTCCCTTCAATTCCTATTTTGCTGATTTTTTTTTTTTTTTAAATCAGGAGTGTTCATTAGACTGTGTTAAATGCCTTTTCTGAATCATTTCATAAGATCATGTGGTTCTTTTATTTATGTGATGGACGACATTGATTTTCTAATGTTGAGCCATCCCTGCAAACCTGATATGAATCTCACTTGGTCATGATGAATTATTTTTTTTATATACATTATTGTATTCTATTGGCTAGAATTTTGTTGAAGATTTTGGTGTCTATACTCACGAGGGATATTGATCTGTGATGTTCTTTTTTTTGTGGTGTCTTTATCTGGCTTTGGCTTCAGGGTTATGCTGGCTTCATAGAATGTGTTTGGGAGTGTTCCTTCTGTGTACATGTTCTGAAATACCTTTAGTAGTACTGGTATTAACTCTTCTCTAAAAGTTTGGAAGAATTCTCCACTGAAGCCATCAGGGCCAGGGCTTTTTTTTTTTTTTTTTTGGAGGGGGAGGGGGATTTGGAGGAACTTATTACCTCTTCAATCTCTCCTATTTTGGGTTTATTTAGTTTTTCTACCTGGGTTTGTGTTAATTTACTTGTATCTGTATTTCTAAAATTTGTCTATTTCCTTTTGGTTTTCAAATTTGTTGGAGTACAATTCTTCTGAGAATTTTCATTTCAGTTGAGTCTGCTGTGGTATCGCCTGTCTCAAAAAATTCACCTCTACGTGCTGCTTTTGCTATGTCCCAAATGTTCTGGTAAGATTTGTTTTCATTCTCATTTGATTTTATGAATTTCTTTATTCCATCCCTGGTTTCTTCTACAACCCAGTAGTTTTTGAGCAAGGTGTTGCTCAGTTTCCATGTATTCGATTTTTTTTCCCCTTGCTACTTCTGTTACTGATTTCTACTTTTATGGCTTTTTGGTCAGAAAAGATGCTTTGTAATATTTTGATGTTTTGGATTCTGTTAAGGTTTGCTTTGTGGCCTGAAATGTGTTCTACTCTGGACAATGTTCCATGTGCATTGGAAAAAATGTATAATTGGCTGCTGTTGTGTGGAGTGTTCTGTATATGTCTATCAGGTCAAGTTGATTGCTTGTGGCGTTTAGATCTTACGTGTCTTTATTGAGTTTCTTTCTAGATGTCCTGTCCTTCACCAAAAGTGGTGTGTTGAAGTCTCCTACTATTATTGTGGAGCTTCTGTTTCTCTTTTCAATGCTGTTAGATTTTGTTTTATGTATTTTGGGGCCCTATCATTGGTGTATATGTATTTATTATTGTTAAGTCCTTCTGGTGTAGTGACTCTTTAAGCAATATATTATGTCCTTCCTTGTCTTTTGTGGTATATTTTATGTTAAAGTCTGTTTTGTCAGAGATTAATATTGCCACTCCTGCTTTTTTAGTTTTCATTTGATATATATATTTTTTTCTATCTTTGATATTTTTTTTTCTCTGTGAGTCTAAGATGTGACTCTTGTAGGCAGCATATAGAACAGTCATGTTTTTTATCCATTCTGCCACTCTCTGTCTCTTTATTGGTGCATTTAATCCACTTGCATTCAGTGTAATCATTGATAGATTGAGTTTAGTGATATCATTTTGATTTGTGTGTGTGTGTGTGTGTGGTGTTGACAGTTTCTTTGTTCTACTTAATTTTCTGTGTTGAGTTGTTTTTACTTCTCAGTATCACCTTACCATTCTCTCCATATTGAAGTTCTATGACTACAGTATTTAGTCCCTCTTTTTCTGTTTTAATGTTGTTATCATTTACATATTGATGTCACTATTTCCTATTTTCAGTTTTTTGAATTTGATTTATTTTTGCAACTAACCTATCTGGGTTGATACCTGGTTGTTGTGTCCTGTGTTCTAACCTTGGGTCGTTGTCTGATATTCTTGGTTCTCTAGCCGAAGAACTCCTTTTAATATTTCTTATAATACTTGTTCTGTTTTTACAAATTCCCTTACCCTCTGTTTATCTAAAAATGTCCTAATTTTGCCACCACATCTGAAAGACAGTTTTGCTAGATATATAAAATCTTGCTGATACTTTTTTTTTTTTCCATCAAGGGTTTATATATGTCATCCCATTACTTTCTTGCTTGCATTGTTTCTGCTGAGTGGTCAGCATTTTCTGTTATTGACTCTCCCTTGTAGGTGACTTTTTGTTTATCCCTAGCTACTATTAAAAATCGGTCTTATCTTTGTTTTTGGCAAGTTTGATTATAATATGATTTGGTGTCTTTCTTTTGGGATCCAATCTGAGTGTGGTCCAATAAATTTCTTGGATAGATATCTTCTCATCTTTAACAATATCAGGGAGGTTTTCTGCCAGCAAATCTTTAACAATTCTCTCTGCATTTCCTATTATTTCCTCTCACTGCCCGTTCTGGTACTACAATCATTATTAAATCTTTTCTCTTGTTGGTGTCTCACATAATTCTTACAGTTTCTTCATTTTTTAAAAAAGTCTTTGATTTTTCTTCAAATAAATTAGTTTCAAGGCATTTATCTTCAGTCTCACTAATTCTGACTTTCATTGCCTCAATTCTGTTCCTGAGACTTCCTGTTGGGTTGTCTAACTCTAACTCAGAAATTTTATTGTAGTTGCTGTTTCTCTACGATTTCTAGCAGCCTGTTAAATTTCTTGTTCTGTTCTTGTACTGCTTTCTTGAATTCCTCTATTGCTTTTTCTGGGTGTTCCTTGGGTTATTCCGAGTTTTGCCTAATTTCCTTCCTGATCTCTTCAAGAGCTATGAATATTAAACTTTTGAATTCTAACTCTGGTAATTCCAAGAGCTTTTCTTGATTGGGAAGATTTCCTGGCTCTTTGATCGCTTTCTGGAGCCATCCTGACCTGGTTCTTTATGTGATTTGATATTGACTCCAGTCTCTGAGCCATCAATAAGTTATTATATTTATTTATTGTATGTTTGCTTACTCTTTCCTAGCCTTTTCATTTGTTCTGATATGTCCAAGTAGTTGGCTGGGCATGAGAGCTGTTTTTCTTATTGATGTCTTTGAAGCTTTCAGGTTCTGTCACTAGGTATGTGAGTTCAGGAGTCCGTTCAGGTCTCTTGTGCAGATTCAGCTCTGGTGTCCTGGTCATCAGTCACCGAGTATGTGTTGCAGACTCTATCCTAACGTCCTAGATGGGCAGGGATATATAGGGGTGTTTGGAGTGGGTAAAGGCATCTGGTTACAGTAGGAGCCTATGTGCTCAGCAAGGCTCAGGGCTGAGAGCTGTCCCTGACTCCCTGGGTGGAAGACATATCCATGTCCCCTAGAGTGTGTAGGTGGGTGGGTTTTGCAACTGGACTTTGGGTACCCAGTGCCGTTGGCAAAAAGCACTGACTGGGAGGCACCACTTATTCCTGGCCTCTGTCGCTTATAGCTATATGGAATGGGCAATATCACCAGGCTTCAGGCCTCTTATGTGGGTGGGTGAGGACCCTGCTTAATGGGCAGGGTGATGTCAAATGTCATGAATCTGCAACTCCCCCCTGGTTTCTGCTGTAAAAATAGGCTTCAGGTACATGCGCTGTTGTTCTATGTTAATGAGGGCCTACACTGTTGAATCAGCCCACGCAGGTCTAGGCAGAGATGAAGGGTGTTACAGGTCCATGGACTCCTTATGCCAATGCTGAGGCAAAGGGACAGCGCCTGTCCTGAGTTTCTGGCTTAGGGAGCATGGCAATTTTTGAAAGCATTAGACTGGTTTAGGGGTGAATGATGTAGAGTTCCCAGCTTAGGGTGTGGCATTAATGAGGACCTGCAGTGCTGAATCACCCTACACAGGTCTAGGCAGGGTTGAAGGGTGTCGTAAGTTCATGGACTCACCCTTATGCCAGTGCCGAGGCAAAGGGGCAGTGCCTGCCCTGGGTTCCTGGCTTGGCAGGGTGTATCTATTTTTGAAGTACAAGAGTGGTTTGGGCAGACTATCCTGAGTTCCAGGTTTAGGGAGCTTGCCAATTTTTTTCTTCTGAAGCTGCAAGACTGGTTTTGATGAGGGTAGCCCTCAGTTCTGGCTTAGGGGGGTGGCATTTGTTGAATACTCCCAGATCGGGTGTAGAAGCAGAGCTGGGAGGGGGTTGGGTGAGTGGAAATTAGCACTTCTCTGCTGTCAAAGTCCTGAAGGGGGTGGGGCTATTTTGACCCCATGTAGTAGGTTATACACTTGCACTTAACTCTCAAAGGTCCAGTGCTGCTTCCCCTCAGCTCTGGAGTTTTCTGCATACTCTCCACTGCCTGACATGAGAAACAAGTCCCGAGTGCTGCTGTTTGATTTGGCCTGAATGTGCCTGGCAACTTAACCCACAGGGTTCTGGATACCTTACGGCTGACACTTCTTCCCGCTATTGCTCAGCCTGACTCCTCGACTTTGTCTATGATGATCAGGGCCCCCAGATTGTGACAGATATTCAATTCACTTATTTTTTCAGGTCTTTGTTATATGTGGGACCACAGGAAGCATCTCACTATTCTGTCACCTTGACCCCGCTGAGACAAATAATTTTTGACAGAGATGAAAAAGCATTTCAGTTGAGGCAAACAGAAATCAAATCATAAATAAATTAATATAGAACAGGAGAACAACAGAGAAAATCAACAAAGCCAAAAGTTGGTTCCTTGAAAAGGTCAGTAAAGTTGTAAATCTTCAGCTAAACTGACAAAAGTCAGAGGATGCAAATAACAAAAATAAGAAATGAAACCGAAGACATTACAACAGATAAAATGGAAATAAAAAAGGACAACGGAGCACCATAAAAAGTTGTATTCCAACAAATTTGAAAATGTAAATAAAATGGGTTGATTCCCAGAAACACATAACCTACCTAAGCTAACACAAAAGAGGTAGAAAATCTCAACAAACTCATAAGAGAAGAGAATGAAGCTAAAACCTTCCAGCAACAAGAAATCATGAGACCAAATAAAATTACCTGGGGGACTTTACCAATTATTCAGAGAAAAAGCAACACCTTCTTCCTCAAACTCTTCTAAACTATAGAACACATAGTAATACTCCGTAAGTCATTCTATAAAGGAAACATTACCCAGATTTCAAAGCCAGGCAAGGAAACAACAAAACAAAACAAAAAAATAGACCAGTACCCCTCATGAATATACACAAAAAAATTCTGAATAAAATAATGGTGAGCAGAAAACAGGAACATATTAAAAGAATTATACACCATGAACAGTTTCGATTTATTGCAGGTAAACATGATGATTCAACATTGTATAATTTATCAATGTAATACACCACAATGACAGAGCAAAGTAACAGAGCTATATGATCACCTCAATAGATGGGGAAGAGGCATTTGATAAGATTCAACACCCTTTCCTAATAAAAATTGTCAACAGTATATGCATAGATGGGAAATTCTTGAGGATGAATAAGGTGCTTTTGTAAAAAACCAACAGCCAGCATAACACTGAATGGAGAAGACTGAGAGTCTCCCACTTGAGAACAGGATGACTGCTATGACTATCAATGAGGTGCAGTTTACCACTTTTCTCTTGCTCATCTTAGTGGAAAATATTTGAGTGTTCCTTCTGTGACAGTTTCTGTCTTTCCCAGGTTCTGGCTTTTGCAGGTTTTCCTGTGTAATGAAATGTGAGAACCTGTTGCCATTGAGTAAATTCCGGCTCTTATAGGACAGATGAGACCTGCTCCATATGGTTTCCATGGAGTGGCTGGTGGATTCAAAATGCCAACCTTTGGGTTAGCAGTAGAGTCTTAACTGCTCAGCCACCAGGGCTCCAAAACATGCAAAGTCCTGGAGTAAAAAAAAAAAAAAAATTCACATTTCTATAAAAGAAAAGGCAGAAAAGAAGACTCAAGTTGCAATACTGAAGTATTCCATGGGAAAAAAGCTGAATGGTACAAGAAGCAACAAAAAGGATGTCAGAAATACACAGTCACTGTACCAAGAGGCGTGGTCAATGTTCATCCAAACAGGAGGTTGCATATGAGGAAAAACTGCTGGTACTGAAGGGAGAAATTCACGCAAACAAGCCTCCAGGAATTGATGGATTACCATTTAATATGTTTCAGCAAGCAGATAAAATGCTGGAAGGGTTTATTTGTCTATGTCAAGCTATTTGAGAGATAGGTATCAGGCCACCCAGGTAAAAGAGATCCATATTCGTGCATATTCCAAAGGAAGGTGATCGATTAGAAAATTGTTGAACAATATCATTATTATTACATTCTAGAAAAATTTTGCTGAGGATAATTCAAAACAGCTTCAGCTGTACTCTGACCAGGAACTGCCAGAAGTTCAACATGGATTCAAAAGGGGATATGGAATAAGAAATATGATTTCTGATGTCTGATGGATCTTAAGGAAAGCAGGTTAATACTAAAAAGATATTTCTCTGTTCCATCCACTATGCAAAGGCATTTTGCTGTGTGGATCATAAAATACACATATATATATGGATAACATTGTGAAGAATGGGAACTCCAGAACTCATAGTATGGAAACTGTACATGGAACAAGAGGCCTGTGTTCAAACAGAACATGGGGATACTGCATGGTTTAAAACTGGAGAAGGTTTGTGATAAGACTGCATCCTTTCACCTTAATTATTCACCCTGCATGCTCAGCAAATAATAAAAGTACCTGGCCTACATGAAGAATGTGACATGAGGATTGGAAGAAGACTCATCAGCATATTACAAACATTCAGATGACTCAATTTCCTTGTCAAAATGAAGATGAGTGAAGCATTTACTGGCAGAGATAAAAGACCTCAGTCTTCAGTGCAGATTACACCTGGACACGAAGAAAAACAAAATCCTCACAACTGGGCCAATAACCAACATCCTGATAAACAGAGAAGGAATTGAATTTGCCAAGGATTTCCTTCTACTTGGATTAACTATTACTGCCAATGTAAGCGGCACTCAAGATCAAAGTAGCACACTGAGAAAGTATTTGGTAAAAAAAAAAAAAAAAAAAAACTCTTTAAATCTGAAATAATATAGATGGTACCTTAATGTCACATTGATGCCTAATGACCAAGCCATGTTGTTTTCAGTTGCCTCATATACATACAAAATGTGAACAATGAAAAAGGAAGACCCAAAAGGAACCAGTGAATTGAAATTGTAGGTCCGGCAAAGAATGTTGAATATACCATCGACTTCTAGAAAAGTGAACAAATTAGTATCGAGGAGGTGCAGCCAGAATTCTCCTAAGGAGCAAGCACAGCAAAACTTCATCTCAGTAAGTTTGGACACATCATAAGGAAGGTCTGGTCGCTGGAGAAGAACAACGTACTTGGGAAAGCAGATGGTCAGCAAAATAGAGAGAGACCCTGAGTGAGATCGATTAACACAGTGTCTGCAACAATGGGTTCAAATATAGCAACTATTGTGAGGATGGTTCAGGAAGAGGAGTTTCATTCCTTTACATATAAGGTCACTATGAATCAGAGCTTACTGAAGCGTGCGGTGTGTTGTCAGGAAAAGAGTGAAACAAAGTCCTACCAGTACAACTGTCATTCCACAGTCACTGTGGACCTACCCAAACTTATGGCTCCCTGAGGAGGAACATCAGAGTCTTACAGCTTTAGGCAAGGAACACACTTCACTAAAATACTCCGTTCAGTTACTGAACAAATAAACAAACAATAACAAGCTACCAAGGAATGGACAGTATCCAGAGTTAGTACAAAGCACTATCTGAAATGACTAGTTCCTCCTCAATGAAAAAAAGAAAGAAAATCATGAGACATGTAAAGGAACATTGAAGTATGACCCGTATATCAGCAATAATGCAGGCAAAATAACTGCCTGTGAGACCAACAAAAAGTTGACTGTAACAGAGAACAATTTCACAGAACTACAGGAAAGCATGAATGAAAAGGCAAAGAAAGGTGTGATGAGATTGTCATGTTAATGAAGAATATTAATGCAGAGATATAAATAACTTTTTTAAAATGGAAATTATAGAGTTGCAATGGGTATAATTTGCCAGTAACCAGAAAATTTAAAGTTAGATTGACAGAAGTTATTCAATCTGAAGTACACTGTATAAAGAATGACGACAAATGAACCAGGTCTCAGAAAAAGATGGGGCACCATTAAGGACACCACTGAATGGGTTACAGGAATAATGTAAGGAGAGCAGTGAGAAGAGGGAGGGAGGGAGGGAGAATGAGAGGGAAAGGGGGAGGAAGGAAGGAATTAAAAGGAATAATTTCTATACAGTTCAGAAATGTATATAAAAAAATAACCTGTACATCTAGGAAGCTCCAATATTTCCCAGGAGGTAAAATGCAGGGATCTACAAATAAACATAAAATAGCATAATAGAAATGCTAAAAGCTAAATACAACCTGAAAATCTCTAAAGCAGCAAGAAAAAATACATCATTGACAACAGAAACACAGTAAGATTAAAAGGTGATCTCTAAGAAGAAAGACATGAGGCTAGAAGGCAGAGGGACAGTATCTGCCAAGTTATCAAAGGAAACAAAAATGTCAGCCAAGGACCTTTTATCCGGTAAAGGCATAATTTAAAAAAATTATTGCAAATTAAAAAACTTCCAGTTAAAGAAATATGGAGAGAATTTGTCTCCAGCTCATCCCTAATGAGAAAGACTAAAAGGGTAACTCAGTACAGACAAAGGTCACCTTAAAAATGCATACGTTAAAAATGCGTGTGCTACCTTCTTTATCCTCTTCTTTTAAAACAAAACATATGAAATGATATGCATTGTTGAATCTACACTATGGACAAAATTAATATATGTGTAATACATGGACAAAGACAGCACAAAGTGAGTGGGGAAAAGATTCTAACTGCTAAAAAATGAGAATAGACACTGAAGTATAATTATATGAGTATATTTATAATAACAGTGCAATTATAATACACATATGTACAAATACACATATGTATGCATAAATTATACATAATAAATAGAATTAAGATTTAAAACCATTTTGTTGCAGTTCCTTTGAAATGACTCTTTTGACTCATTTATTATTTAAGGAAAACTGTACAAAACAATTATTATGCATATGGTATTGGACTTGCATTATGTTCAGATGTAATGTGTGACAATAACAACATACCCAAAAGATGGACAACTGTATAGTACTAAAACTAAATTAGTATTAAGGTACGATGAAGGTTTTCTAAACTTAAGGTGTTAACATAATTTGAAGGGAAACCATAAAGAAGGAAAATGAAAAATGCAGAAAAAAGTTATAACAAAACTTAAAAGTTGCACTGCGATAAAGACAGTAAAACACCAAGAGAGGAAGCAAAGTAAAGGTCTTCCAAAAGCACTACCTTAGAGAACACTTTCTATCTCATTCTATGAGTCTAACATTACATTGATATCGAAGCTAGAAAAATACTCCAGTAGGGGAACAACAAAACAACTACAGAGAAATACGTTTTATGGATATGCCTGCAAAAATCCTGAAGAGAATGCTAGCAAAATCCATCAGATAATTACAGGATTATATTCCATGTTCAAATAGAAGGTATTCCCATCATACAAGTTGGCTGAATACATAAAAATCCATACGCATAATACAGCACATTGGAGAATGAAGGGCAAATTTACAACATCTCAGTGCAGAAGCAAACTGGACAAAACCCAACAGGCTTTCATCATGAAAACCCTCGAACTAGAATTAGAAGGATGCTTAACCACAAAAGGAAATTTATTAAAAAGCCCAAACTAGCATCACATTCAATAGAGAAATACTAGAAGCACCCCACTAGCACCAAGAACAAAGCTAGGATGCCTGCTTTTGCCGTTTGTATTCAACAGTACGCCCAAAGCTCTAGCCAGAGAAATTTAGCAAGATATAGATGGCATCAAATCGGAAGTGACAAACTATCTCCTTCCACATATAAACTTACAATTAAAAAATTGTATAAAAATCATAAAAAAGAAAAATAAAAAGCATCAGAGATAGTAAATTAAGATTGTAGGACACAATAACAAAATGAACTAAGTCCAGTGTATTTCTCCACACCAGTAATATGCACTCTGAAAGGAAATCATTAAAACATTTGCACTTAAAACTGATTCAAAATTTAACACAAAATAACTTTATATTTACATAAGCATAAAATAAAGTGGTCACTAATTTACTAGCAATGTCTTCCTATGCTCTTTTTTCACAGGAACGCTGGCCTCATGGAATGAGGTGAGAAGTGATCCCTCTTCTTCAGTTTTCTGAAACATTTTAGAAGGATTTGTGCTAATTCCTTAAATGTTTAGCAGAATCTATCTGTGAAGCCATATGGTCTTGGGCTTTTCTTTGTGGATCAGTTTTTGATTCGTAACTCAATCTCCACTTTTCATGTTGTTACCGATAGATGGCTTCCTGTCCCTTCCACCTCAGGGCAAATCCATGCACAACAGAATGAAATTCTCACCTGCTCATCACCTGTTCTCTCCAGTACCTCTCCTGCTTCCTTCCTCTCTCAGGTGGTACTTTAGGGAATTAATGCATAGGTCCTCACTGATCTGATAGTAGAAAAAGAACAGATTATGCCAGGTTCAGCCCTCATTTCAAAACACAGCTAGGAACATACCAAAGCCATTTCTGACCCTACCTACAGAGGCCCACCTCAGCAACCCTGTTATACCCTGAGAAGTTCAGACCAGAGAACCAGTTGAAGAAGTTGAGGCTGCTGTCATGATGCCTGCAGCTCTAAGCCTCATGTTCACAGTCCTGGAACCACTGGGGTAGAGTGGAGTGAGATGGTGTACACCTTGGAGAAAAAGGAGAATGTAGGGAAGGGGCTGGGTCATACTGACACTCTCCGCTACCCATCAAGGAAGCCATTCTTACCAGTGATGTTAAGGCCATACTCTTTGATGATGCCTTCATTCCGAAAATAGGGGCTGCCCTGAAAGTGAAATGTGATTTTTGCATTTGGTTATTAAGATGGATGAGCTTTTCCACCAGGGAGAAAGGAGTAGATGGGGACAGCAAAAACATCTTTTTAGGTGACTCGCCTTTCAGGGAGCCCTGCCCTTGTCTGTTTTCATGGATGAATCCTTTCCCACACCCCTTCCCCACCTGACCCCGGCCTGACCTCCAAATTGATCATGTAGCTGAGCATGTCTTCCTCTTCCTCACTGATCAGGGCTGACATCTGGGGGTGGTTCATAATCTGCATGGGGTCAAGGAGCTTTCAGAAGCCAGGGAGAGAAGGGCTAGCAGCAGTCAAAGCCCACCTGGCCAGCAAGCAGTGGCTGGGATAGACAGTCTTCCACGCCTCCTATCATTGCCACACCCACCCCTACTACCCCACAACCATGGCTCTTCCTCACACGTCCCTTGGGGCATTGAAGTTGGCCTTTGCGCTCATCTGAAGCTCTCCGAAGGCTTACAAGCAGTCTCTCTCCTGAGACTCCTGAGCTCTGTCTCCTCTGTGCTGTACGCTGGCCGAAAACTCCTACCGTGTGCATCTGGCCTGTCGGGTAACTCCTGCTGCTGACAGTGTCCCGGTCTTTGAGCAATTCTTCTGCTTTCTGTGGACTCTGTACCTACTTCCCCGGGAACTTTTTCCCTGCTCAGTACAGAACCTAAAGATTCACTAGCAGTCCCTGGCCAGTGTCTCTTGGCCACTTGTCTTGGCTCTTTGCCCTGACCTGTGCCCTTCCAAGTCTCTTCTCACCAGCCCCACCCCCCTTTCCTACCTCTTAGCCCTGTCTCCCACTCTGCACCCCTTGGAGGCCGTTGGGACGCAGCCACAGAATGGATACTGCTTGGACTCAGAAGCCGGGGATGCACTGGGTGATGAGTCTTCTCCGGACCAGGTATGGCTTGCAAGTCTGCAACAGCTTACACCGCAGGCGGAAGTAGGCCCTGCTGGCTCTGGCGTTCAGCTCTATTGAACAACCTCCCGGGAGCGCCCGAGGCTGCAGGGTGCAGGCCAAGGCTGGGCCAGCTTGGGCTCGGGCTCTTCGAGGTGCTCCTGCTACTTCACCTGTTCCTGCTGCTGCGCGTCTCCCATGGCCACGACCTCCACCTCCGGAGTTCCACCCCTGCCACCACCACCTCCTCCTGCGCCCCCACTCTCCCCCTCCCGGCCCCGCTCTCCTCTACCAGCACCCCACAGAAGACAGCGGCCTCTTCAGGCGTCTCGTCCTTCCCTGCGCACCTGCTGCGACCTGCTCCCCCTTGGCGCTACAGCTCCCCGGGGGCTGCTCCCCAGGACACCCTGCACACTGTCCCTCTAAAGGGCCACTTCGTAGGCCGCTGTCCTCCCAAGGTCCCGGGGCAGCCCGGCCTTCCCCAGGCCGTGCCTCACTCACCATGGGGTCTGGTGGCCCCTGGGGCAGGTGTCACGGGGATGGTAGACCGACCTGGCCCGGGTAAGCCGCTCTTCTAAGAAGCGCCCCCTGGTGGATACAGAGCGCGGGTGCCTAACCCCGGCTATGCACAGTCTGCACACTTCCGGCGGGAACCAGCTTTGCCCTGCCCCAGGCGGTTATCCTGAAGGGAACCAATCCCACCTCCCACTCAGAGCTGCCTCTGCACTACCGGGCCCCACCCTGCAGAGGGCGCCCTGCACAGGACAGAGGGGGTCATCTTGGCCTTCCAGATGGAACGTGGCTGGACCCTGGTCATTAGCGCTGCAGGAGGTCCAGGCTGCACCTACAGGCACATGGTGGCGCCTCTCTTCTGTGCCTACCTCCAGAGGTACTCATTTGTCTCTCCGTCCTCAGTTGGATACCCTGGTGCCGTAGTGTCTAAAGGCTGCTGCAAACCAAAGGGCAGGCAATCTCGCGTTGATGGTTGTGCCTGGGAGCATCGTCTTTCCAAGCTCCTCGCATCATGTTCCCTCTGGAGCCTCAAGACCACTTCCGCGACCGTGAGGCCCCTCCCCCATCAAGCTGGGTTGTGTCCTCCCTCTATTGTAGGTCGTTAATAGGACTTCCAGCACCACAATCAATTTCGGCACAGTTTCATCACCCCCAAAAGAAACCCATACCCTTTTACCCTTTAATTATCACCCCATGACTCCCAGCTTCCAACAATAAGCATAACACTGATCTATCTTCTGGGAGCCCTGCTTAAGTGCTTAGCTGCTAAACAAAAAGTTGGGGGTTCCAACCCACACAGCAGCTCCGAGGAAGACAGACCTGGTGACCTGCTCCCATAAAGATTACAGCCTGGGAAACCCCCTGGGGCACTTCTGTTGTGTAACACATGGGGTCAGAATTGACTCCACAGCACCCAGCAGTAACAAACTACTTTCTGTCTCTATAAATTTGCCTGTTCTGGACATTTCATATATGTGGAAAAAGACCACATGTGGTATTCTGGGACTGCCTTCCTTCAGTTAATACTATGTTTTCAAGGTTCTTCTACGTTGTGTATGTTTCAGTACTGTGATCTTTTTATGGCCAGGTAATACTCTGTTGTATGGGTAGACCACATTTTGTTTATCCATTTATCTGCTGCTGGATGTCTGTGTGGTTTCCCCTTCAACGATGTATTTTATTTAGTAGAAATTACTCTCTGTTGACTTTGAGGCCCTGGTTGCACAGTGGTTAAGTGCTCAACTGCTAACCAAAAGTTCTGCGGTTCAAAACCATCAGTGGCTCCATGAGAGAAAGATGTGACAGCCTGCTTCCTTAAAGATTTGCAGCCTTGGAAACCCCATGGGATCAGCATAGGTCAGAATTGACTCCATGGCAGTGGGCTGGTTGGTTGGTTTGTTTTTTGGGCTGACTTAAACCCAGGAGTCCCTGAATGGTTCCAAGCTTGGGGCTGCTATCCAAAAGGTTGGAGGTTCGAGTCCACCTACGGGCACCTTGGAAGAAAGGCCTGGTGATCTACTTCCAAAAAATCAGCGTTTGAAAACCCTACGGAGCACCGTTCTACTCAGACACACATGGGGGGTGCCATGAGTTGGAATGGGCTCTGGGTGAAGCAAGATATTATGGAAGGGAAAGTTAACAAAATATACTGTTAGACCTGCATGGATATTGACAAGAGTGATGCTAGGGGCGTGGTTTTGAAAATCACAATGTGATCGACAACGTAGAGAGATTAGGCTGGTGGATTCGCGGCTCAGCGCTTGGTTGCTAAGCAAACATTTGGCGGTCTGAACCCACCAGCTGCTCCACAGAAGAAAGATGTGGCAGTCTGCTTCCATAAAGATGACAGCCTTGGAAACCCTATGGAGCAGTTGTACTCTGTCCTGTAGAGTCACTATGAGTCAGAATTTACTCCCTGGCCAGGGGTCTGGTTTCATCTTTCATATCTCAAGAAAATAAAAGTTAATCCATTAAGTTCTTGAGCCTCACGGATAGAGGTATTAATGGTGGTTATAGCAAAATAACTCTCGGAAAAGCAACTCATTAATGAAGATGACGGTTGTATTTGTGCAAGTAGTTAAGTGTTTGGCTGTTCACCAAAAGCTTGATAGTGTGAACCCAGCCAGTGCCGTCAAGAGGGAAAAGATCTGGCAATCTCCTCCTGTAAAGATTGCAGCCTGTGAATCCTTATGGGGCAGTTCTCCTCTGTCATATTTATAGTTCCCGTAAGTCGGGACCAACTTGATGGCGCCTAACAACCGCAAAAGTGATTTTTTTTCTTTCAGAGTTCTTGATTGTTCAGCCAGTCAGTTCTCACCAATAGTTTCCATGAACCAATTTCTATTTTAAATCCCACCATCTGCCTGAATCTGTCTGCTAGAAATTACAGTTTTCATTTTACACCTGACGAATCAGAATTTGTCCTTATTTATTTGATCTCATTCCTTTTCGTGACTTTGTCCCACTTTTTTGCAGCTTTTAGAATATCACTTGACGCTTTTATCACTATGTGCCTAACTGCATATGAACATACAAATGTAATCCTATATAAATGCCTGTTACCTGTTTCATTGGTTAATATAGCGCTTTAAAATTGATGGATCTAATCTACGAACCCGTGTTATTCCACAATGTTAATGTCATCATTCAAACTATTTCTTAAACTCCTTTGGTAGAAATTGTTTTGAAAGGATAGTACATGATGTACAAAAAAGAATCAGTCTTATAGCTTTAAAATGTCTAGATTTTAACAAAGACAGTATTTCCCACTTTGCTAATATATGTTACGCCTATCAACTCTATGGAGTCCCCAGGTAGTACAAACAATTAACAAGCTCAGCGGCAACCCGGGAGTTTGGAGTCTACCCAGAGGTGCCTTGGAAGAACGGCCTGGCAACCTACTTTCGAAAAATCAGCCACTGAAAAACCCTTGGGAGCTCAGTTCTACTCCGACACACATGGGGGCGCCATGATTGTGGCTCTGTGAGGTAGACCTGAACTCACCGGCTCTGTCTGATATTCCAACTCACTTTCTATTCTGTCTTACTCTGTGATGCTACCATTTGGATTGCCCACCTAATTCATGGGAGTTAGCTCTGCATAAATTTAGTTATTTCCTGGGCTGAAAGCCACTGTCAGAGATTTAAAAACTATGTCACATCATTGAGACAGGAAAAAAAAAAAATTTGTTGTCTCTCAAAGCAATTTCAATGCTATTAAAATACAGAGACCAAATGGGATAAGCAAAACCCAGGGGCTAGTTGATGGCTGGACAGGGAAAGGTTGTTGTAGGAAGTATTTACTAACTTTTACTTGTGTTTTCCTCATTTAGCGTCAGGCCTGTTTCACTTCTCCCTCAAATGCCCATTAAAAACATTCAAACCTAGAGAAAAATAGAATAATACCATGAACACCTGTATACCCTTCATGGAGATTCACTAATTATTAATATTTTACCTTTTTTGTCTCCTTTATTAGTTTGTTGTACCACAGTGCCTTGTATGCTGCTGAGATGCTGGAAGCAATCCCATGGGCCTTTCAAATACCAGTAGGGTCGCCCATGGTGGAGAGCTTTCAGTGCAGCTGCTGGACTAAGACTAGGGAGAAAGACCCGGCGATTTACTTCTGAAAGGCAGCCAGTGAAAACCCTGTGGATCCCAACAGCACACTGTCCTATACAGTACTGGATGATGAGCCCCTCGGGCTGGAAGCCGACCAGAATACACAGTGGTCACAGCAATGGACTCAAGCCGACCGACAATCATGAAGATGGTGCAGGACCGGGCAGTGTGCATAGGGTTGTCGTGAGTCAGAGCTGACTAGACACCAACTAACAACACAGAGGTTTGCTTGTGTTCTGTCTCTCTCCCCATGTGCAAATACACACACACACACACACACATTGTTGTTCTGAGTGCTGTCCAGGTCCTCTGACTCATAGCAATCCCATGTGACTTAGGAGAACTGACGCATAGGGCTTCCTAGGCTGTAGTCTTTACAGCAGCAGATTGCCAGGTCTTTCTCACGCAGAGCCTCTTGTGTGGGTTCTGACTGCTAACCTTTCATTTAGCAGCCAAGGCCTTAACTATTGCACTACCAGAGTGCATATATCATATATATATTTCAATGTTGTTGTTGTTAGGTACCGTTGAGTCATTTCTGACTCATAGCACCCCTATGTACAACAGAATGAAACACTGCCTGGCCCTGCACCATGATCAGAACCGTTGTTATGCTTCAGCCCGTTGTTGCAGCCACTGTGTCAATCCATCTTGTGGAGGGGCTTCCTCTTTTTCGCTGCCTCTCTTCTTTACCAAGCAGGATGTCCTTCTCCAGGGACTGGTCCTTCCTGACAGCATGTCCAAAGTAGTTGGGATGAAGTCTCACCATCCTCTCTTCTAAGGACCATTGTGTATATATGTGTGTATACACACACACATATATATGCATACATACATACACATATACATAGTGGTTTAGGAAACCCTGGTAGTGTAGAGGTTAACAGCTATGGCTGCTAACTAAAAGATTGGCAGTCAAATCCACCAGGCACTCCTTGGAAATTCCAGGGGACAGTTCTGCGCTTTCCTATAGGGTCACTAGGAGTCAGAACAGACTCAACAGCAGTGGGTTTTATACATACTTCTGAATCATTTAAAAGTAATGCACCGAGACATGTTAAATACTGAATCCTTCAGGGTGCATCTCCTCATAACAAAGACATTCTCCTACGTAACCATAGTAAAATTATCACTGTCATGTCTAAGATATTTCAAAATTGACACAATAATGTCCTCTAATGTACCCTCTCATATTAAAAGTTTTCCATCGTGTCAAAATGGCCCATTATGCTTGTTTTTTCTAAAACCCTGGCTCCGTAAACGATGTGCCTGTCCTTTGGGTGACACGTCTTTTTCTTCTCTTTTAATATGGAGTTGTCCCTCTGCTTTTGGGTTTGTTTGTTTCACATATTTGACAAGTGTAAAGAGTGCATGCTGCTTATTGCATAGAGTGCCCTTTGCCCTGAATTTGTTTCATGGCTTTCTCATGATTAGATTCCGTTTGAGCTTTTTGGAAAGGACATTGCGTAGGTGATTTTGAGCACATCATTTCAGAATTCAAATAATGTTAATTTCTGCCTTTGCTAAACGATTCTCTTTAATCTACCCAAACCAAACTCGTTGCCGTGGAATGGATTCTGTCTCAACAGGTATGTTTATATTCAAAGAGCTCTGGTGGCACAATGGCTAAGCGCTCCACTGCTAACTGACAGGTCGGCGGTTCAAACCCATCCTGTGGCTCTGCTGGCCAAAGATCTGGGGATCTGCTCCTGTAAAGATTACAGCCTAGAAAACCCTACAGAGCAGTACTTCTCTATCACATGGGATCACCCTGAGTCAACATGGACTAGACTGTGCCTAACAATAACAACACGTATATATTCAGCATACAAAAACAGATACGGGAAAAAGTAGGCTCCAAGAAAACCACTTGTTCTTTTTTCCTTTTCTTAGTGTACTTTAGATGAATGTTTATAAAACAAACTAGCTTCTCATTAAACAATTAGTATACGTATTGTTTTGTAACATTGGTTACTGACTCCATGACATGTCAACACTCTCCCATTTTCGACCTTGGGTTCCCTATTGCCAGCTTTCCTGTCCCCTCCTGCCCTCTAGTCCTTGCCCCAGGGCTGGTGCGCCCCTTTAGTCTCATTTTGTTTTATGGGCCTGTCCATTCTTTGGCTGAAGGGTGAACCTCAGGAATGATTTCATTACTGAGCTGAAAGGGTGTCTGCGGGCCATACTCTCAAGGTATCTCCAGTCTCTGTCAAGCCAGTGAATCTGGTCCTTTTTTTTTTTTTTGAGCTAGAGTTTTGTTTTAGCACTGATGGGGCAGTGGTTAAGCATTTGGCTGCCAACCAAAAAGTTGGTAGTTTGAATCCACGAGCTGTTTCTTGTAACCACTATGGGGCAGTTTGACTCTAACCTATAGCATTACTCTGAGTCGGGATCAACTCAAGGGCAATGAGTTTTTTTTTTTGGTATAATATACCCTTTTGCTTTTTCTGTGTTATTTGATTTTTCCAGTGGAATTCTGGTAGTGCGATTTTTCATTCTTTGTTGGAGATCACCTTCATTTTAAAATTAATAATCAAAGAAGTTCTTAGTACTTTCGTTTCAATGAAGAACACCGTTCGTTAAGTCACAAGATCAGAATTAGCTTTTGATATTTAACCCATGGGTCTTCATCTGTATCATCTATAAAATATAAAGTTGTCACGGTGTCAACTCTAACCTATGTGTGTCAGAGTAGAACTGTGCTCCATAGGGTTTTCAGTGGCTGATTTTTTCAGAAGTAGAACTCCAGGCCTTTCCTCTGAGGCATCTGTGGGTGGACTCAAACTTCCAACCTTTGGGCCAGCAACCAAGCATGTTAACCGTTTGCACCACCCAGGGACTCCCATATATACTCAAAAAACCAAACCTGTGGCCATCGAGTCAATTCCGACTCATATACCAGGTTATTATTGGCTGTACTTGTCCAGCTTTGAATCTTTCCTGGGACCAAAACCCATCTTTGGCTGTGGGGGAAAGGCATTCTTTTAGTGGCTATAAGTCTTTTGCTTCCCATAATTAGTCTGTCTCCACTTGTACTTGATTTCAATTGGAATTTTTCATCATTTTAGTCCTCATGTTTGTGTACATAAGAATTTTTCGCCAAGTAAGATAAAAATTCCTCCATTATCTGAAAGAAAACTTTTTCAATTGCTGATTCAAAGATTTCGATGTTTCAGAATAGATCTCTTTATTCCTATACCATTAGTAGTGCATGGTTTTACACAAAAGTGAAATTTTCTATTAACTGAAATATATCCTTTAAAACCAAAACCCACTGCCATCCAGTAGATTCTGACTCATAGCGACCATATAGGACAGACTAAAACTGATCCATAGGGATTCCAGGGAGTGGCTGTTGGATTGGAACTGCTGACCTTTTGGTTAGTAGCCATAGATCTTAACCATTATGCCACCAGGGTTTCCTTTAGAGACTTTTTTTTTTTTTTTTTTGCCATGGAGTCAACTCCAAGTAGAACTGTGTAGCACAGAGGTTTTAAATGGCTGAGTTTTTGGAAGTATCTTGCCAGGCATTTCTTCCAAGGTACCTCTGGGCAGACTCCAACCTCCAAACTTTTGATTAGCAGCCAAGTGTGTTAACCATTTTCACCACCCTGGGACTCCTTAAGGGTCTTAAAGAAACACCCAGCTGTGTTTTTGATAATTACTCCCAATATTATCTTTATCTAAAACCCAATTTGCTATACTCTTAACATTCAAATCTGTGTATGCATCCAGCCTTACCTCTCATTACACTCAACACAGATCTTGCATCCAGCCACTCTGACCAGTTTCCAGAACCTGACCAGTTTCCAGAACCATGCCCCATAACTTAATAGGGTGTTGATTTAGTCTCTTGGTTCTATGGATCATGAACTTCTCTATTAGCAGATTCTGGCTGTAACACTCACGTCATATTTCTTATGAAAAAATATGTGCATGTAACAAGCTCTGTGAACCCTGGCCTTTTGTCTGCTTGAATAGGATGCTAGCTTTCTAACTGTACCGCCTTTGACTATTTCATTACCGGAATATGGGTCAAGCTCCTGGCTCTATGAAACCTGATCTTTTTTGTTATTCTTTTTTCCTCTTGGATATGCTTGGTAACTTCCTTTTTGTAACAGTCATGCTATAATCCTTAGTATGGTGTCAATATCTTAGTAAAGACATAGATATTATTTTAAGGTTATGGATGGTCTCTTTCTAGCTTTGTTAAAAATGACCTTTTCCTCACCAGTACATACATTAAGGTTCTTCTCTATGAATCCTGCCTTCATGTTTCTCTGGGTATAGACGCTAATTTCCAGCCCTCACAAGGCATGTGTCTTTTTTTAAGTAGGGTATTAATGCAAATTTCCTCTCATATGGACTCTGACCGTCTTTAATCATGAATATGAATACTACCTATCTGGCTGTACCTACTCTGGCCCCCTTTTCCCTTGGCTATGGATGCATTTTTCTGGCTCAGGGAACCCTGACCTTCAGCTCCCAACATGTGAGTTTCTTGACTCTAACAACCACGGCCTCTTTAACACTCAGATCCGGTTTCAGGTTTTTACTCAGATGTGGATTCTTTAAACTCTGTCTTTACGTTTCATAGGATATGGATTCTAGCTCCCTGGCCATGAGAACCATGGGCTGTTTTCACTAGAATATGGATGTAGGCTGTTAGATTTATGAACCCTAATCTGTTTTTGTCCGTGAACGTGGTTGCTACTTACCTGCTTATAGCAACCGTAACACAATTCTTAGCACAATCTGAGTCAGACCAGGGCTTTATGAACTCTGATCTTCTCTAGTATGTGAATGTAGCTTCCTGGCTTTAAGCAGCATGATGTAGCTCCTACTAAAATATGATTTCAGGCTTATGATTCTTTGAACCCTAACCTCCTTTCTCCTTGTTTGTAGAGTTTGTAAAATTGTGCCCCACTTTATATTAGGATATGGATGAGTTCCAGGTTTTATGAATTTATTTCACTGGCTATGAGTGCTAACTTTATGGCTGTAACAACTTTGACGTTAATATTATTACTATATTCTAGGTAAATATTTAGTCTTAGAGCTTGTTTTAACCCATCGTGTTTTTCTTTGGGCATGCGTGCTAACCTCTTGACTGTAATAAATATGCCGTATTTACTGCTGCCCCTTACTATTGCCATCAAGTGGTTTCTGATGCACAGCAACTCTATAGGAAGGAGTAGAACTGCCACATGGTTTTCAAAGGAGCGTTTGGTGGATTTGAACTGCCGACCTTTTGGTTAGCAGCTGTAACTCTTAGACACTGTGCCACCAGGGTTCCTATTGGGATGTGGATTTAATTTCCAAGTATACATATCTTGAGTTCCTCTTCAGTTGGATATAGATGCTAATTTCCTGGCTGCAATAACCATGACCTGTTTCTTGCTATGATATTAATGCAGGCTCCTGCTGGTATGAACTTTGGCCTCTTATTTTCCCTTGGATAAGTTTTCTAGCTGTCTGATTGCAGTACTTGTTGAACATTACATAACAGGATATGTAACCAACTCTATCATCTTTGTTGTTGTTGCTGTTTGGTACTATTTAGTCCATTCTGACTCATAGTGACTCTGTGTACCACAGAATGAAACACTGCCTATCTCTGCACCATCCTCACAATGGCTGCTATATTTGAATCCATTGTTTGCAGACACTGTGCTAATTCATTTGGTCGAGGGCCTTCTTCTTTCTTGCTGACCCTCTACCAAACATGATGTTCTTCCCCTCAGATAACATGTACAAAGTGTGTGAGATGAAGTCTTTCCATCCTTGCTTCCAAGGAACATTCTGGCTGCACTTCTCCCAAGACAGATTTGTTCGTTCTTCTGGCAGTTCATAGTATATTCAATAGTATTCCCCAACACCATAACTCAAAGGCATCAGCTGTTCTTCAGACTTCCTTATTCACTGTCCAGCTTTTGAACGCTTATGAGGCAATTGAAAACATCATGGCTTGGGTCAGGTGCACCTTAGTCCTCACGGTAACATCTTTGCTATTCAACACTTAAAAGCGGTCTTTTTGCAGAAGATTTGCCCAGTGCAATACATCATTTGATTTCCTGACTGCTGGCACTGATGGTGTATCCAAGTAAAATGAAATCCTTGACAACTTCCACCTTTTCTCTGTTTATCATGATGTTGCTTGTTGGCCCAGTTTTAAGGATTTTTCTTTTCTCTATGTTGGGGTGTATTCCATGCTGAAGGCTGTAGTCTTTGATCTTTATCAGTAAGTGCTTCAAGCCCACTTTGCCTTCAGTAAGCAAGGCTGTATCATCTGCCTCTCTCAGATTATTAATGAGTCTTCCTGCAGTCCTGATGGCAGATTTTTCTTCAGACACTCCAGCTTCTCGCATTAATTGATCAGCATATAAATTGAGTATGTATGGTGAAAGGATACAACCGTGGTGCATACCACACAGTATTCCCTTGTTCTACCTCAGAAATGATGCGTGGTACATGTACCGGTTCCATATCGGCAAAATTAAGTGTTCTAAAATCCCCATAGTTCACAATGTTATCCATAATTCATTTTGATCCTCAAAATTGAATTCCTTTGCATAGCCAATAAAACACATGTAGATATCTTTCCTGTATTCTCTGCTTTCAGCCATGACCCATCTGACATCAGCAATGATAACACTTTTTCTGTGTCCTCTTCTGAATCCAACCTGAATTTATGGAAGTTCCCAATTGATATACTGCTGCAACCGTTTTTAATTTATCTTCAGCAAAATTTTACCTGCATGTGATATTAATGGTATTGTTTTGATAATTTCTGCACTCTGCTGGATCACCTTTCTTTAGAATAGTATCAAATATGGATGTCTTCCAGTAGATTGGCCAGGTTGCTGTGAGCGCTTTCAGTACCACATTCATTTGTTGAAGCATCTCCATGGGTATTCTGTCAGTTCCTATGTTTTTGACCAACACCTGCCGTGTAGCTTCAATTTCTTCCTTCAATCCCACAGGTTCTTGGTCATAGGTACCTACAAGCCTTTTAACCTTTATCTCCTCTCTAAATGACTATGCATGCTGAATTCCTCCCACACCCGAGAATTATTAGTTTAATTTAATTGAGGAGGAGTTCACATAAGTGCTTCACATTCCTTCCCTGAACAAAAATTCCAGGAAACAAACAAACTGGTAGAAGCCATTTGTCAGAAATCTGAAAGAAAATAAAAATTCATGGCAATGAAGTAGATTTTGAATAAAGAAAGGATGACATAAGAAGGGTCAGAAAGAGGACTTCCAGTGAGCAGGCAGCGTTAATATGGTACACTCACGCCCCCCTAAGACAATGAGAGGAAAAAAACAAGATTGATGAATTTGGCAATCTCAGAACTCTCTCCAAGGAAGGACTGGAGAACTAGCCTGATTCACAAATTAGGTGAAAGTGGTAGCAGGGACAGTGGGGAGGATATGTGTAGAACTTTCATGCTCTACTCACCAGCCCAGCTAGTATGGCCATTTTAAGAAGGCTGTTGGTGGCATCTCCAAATGAAACAAGACCCAGGGCAGGAGCAAAATGGAAGACTCAGACTGAGACCTAGATACAGAATAAACAGACATGGAAAGGTTTAACAAGATGGGAAAGGCATACACTGCCGTTGGCCAGACCTGACAGAGAGTAATGCTTGAATGCAGCACAGAATTGAGTTCCAGGAACTCCAGGAAAATACAGGCAGAGTAAAGTGGTGCGGAATGGCCTGGGTAAAATACATGAGCAGATGGTAGGAATGGCAGAGAATATACCCCTAAGGAGGGACGCAGGATAGGAGGAACAATGAGGGTGTGTGCTCAAAATGTGAGGTGAGGGTATTGGTAGGAGAGTCCAGGATTAGTACTTGGGATCACTTACCAGCAGTAGGAGAGCAACTCTTCAGGCAAACCCTAGTACCCACTTACCCACTGCCACAGAAGTGAATCAGGGTCCTTGGCCCCAGAGTTGCAAGTTTTACCCATCGTCCTCCAGCATTGCCTCCTCTTAGCCATGCCTCTATCACATGCAATGGACTCCAATGAGCCAGGGACCTACCACTGGCAGCACTGCACTGCTAGCCAGTAGTACTTATTCACATGATAGGGCCCCACAACAAGCTACTGTCTGAAGGGCACTGCCCCCATCACCACATAGCCTATGGTGAGAAGGGTCCCTAGCTCTATGCCTCAGCCTTTCTGTGGGAGCCTGAACCAATTCACCTTATGCATCTGTGACAGAGTGCCACACCAAGCCAACTGGCACTTCCAGTCCCTTAAGCAAATCTCTTCGGTATAATGTCAGAAGAAACTCCACCTTTGCCCCTTCCAGCACAACAGAAAATCCCAAAGCTCCAGACACGTCTGATACATTTCCTAGGGTGCAGCATATTCCAGAGTATGTTGACAATTTGCTATGACATAGAGATGACTGGTGACATGGCCACGTATCTCCCTGGAACCGATGCAGGTAATGTGCCATTCTAGCTGTGATATAGAAAAACAAAAACTATTCCCCTGGCTAGAACATGGGGAGATCCAATACCACTGGCCTTCTGTTACAACAGAGAAAAGACTAGGAAACACCTACCAGTCACCTGACAGCTTACAAAGAACAAAATGCAAGACAGAAGAGTAGAACTGTCAGCCTAAAAAACAAAGAGGTAAGGTTGACATAAGTTTGACCAAGACATCTAAGGAAGCTGTCTAGGGACAGTATGGCTGAGTGACCACAGCTAGGATGGAAGGTTCTTTGAACCTCCAGAAGAAACAATGAGAAAGAAGAGAAACCTAAAGAGAAGGGGACGAAGTCACTCTCCTGGTTTATTAATCAAACAAATTAAATAAATCAGTACATCTCAACGTCTAAAAGACAACAGTGAGTAATGAAGCATACGTTGACACAGGAAAGCATAGCTCATACAATGACCAAAATAAGAGGAAATAAATTGTCCCTGAGAAAGGTCATATAATGGAAATACTCAACAAAGATTGTGTTGTTATTATTATATATGTTCAAAGAAATAATGAAACGTACAGAAAAAGATCTAAAAGGAATCAGAAAAAACAATACAAAAAAGAAAAAACAAGAACTTTAATAAGATAGAAAACTGAAAAATATATATATACAATTTTACAGGTCAAGAGATGATCTGCAAAATGGCAGGACACAAAAGTAGAATGGAAATAACAAAGACATCCAGTGGACATAAAGACAGAACACTGAGAAAGCTTAGTCTGAGGAGCAACAGGAAAAAAAAAAAAAAGGAATGAAGGAAAACAAACAAAGCCTAAGAGAGATGTGGGAGACCATGAAGAAAAATAACTTATGCATTACGAGTGCACCAGGCAGAGACGAGAGTGAGAGGGCCAGAAAGGCTTTTTGAAGAAATAATGGCAGAATACTTCCCAAACATCACAAAAGAAAGGAAATATAATCTCCAAGAAGCTCAGTGAACTACATTTAAGATAAAACCTAAAAGAAATGCACCAAGGCATTTCACAACCAAACTCCTAAGAACCAAGAACAAAGAGAATATTTGGAGAGAGTGAGAAAAGAGAACTGTTATATACAAATTGTCCCAAGTAAGTGCTCTGACTTACCTTCATAAAGGACCCTGATGGCACAGTGCTTCGCTGTCCAAAAGTTGGCAGTTGAGATGTACCATTTGCTCCTTAGGATCCCTATGGGACAGTTCTACTCTGTCCTGTAGGATCACTATGAGTCTAAACTGACTCAGTGGCAATCGGTTTTGGTTATATCTTCAGAAACCACAGAGACAAGAAAGTGATGGATGACATAGTTAAAGTGCAGAAAGAGAAAAAAAGGCAAGAATAATATACACAGCAAAAATATCATTCAGAAACAAGGAAGAAATTAAGACATTCTCAGATGAGCAAAAATTAAGGGAATTTGTTAGCACCAGATCAGCCCTTTAAGAAATACTAAAAGGACTCTTCCACAAAGAAAGGTAATGGCACTAAAGAGAGCCTGAAGGGGTACATGCACAAAAGCATTGTCAGTATAAACATGACACCTAAGATACTTTTGGGTGGAGAATACTTAACTAAGGCAAAGTTATATGCAGAAAATAGGAGCTAAATACATACAACAATAAAATAGTTTACATTCATAGTACAGGAAAGCAAAGAGACTAGGATGTAATTGATAATAGCACCTAAAGAACAGGGAAGATGAGTGTCAACACGGAATTATTTGTGTTAGGGAAGTTCAGGTGTTATCAAGATACATCAGTTTGTTATAAATGTGAGGTGTTAAATACATATCTCATGGAAAGCACAAAAAAGTAAATAAAAAGAAATCAGTCCTGAAAATAAATAATAAAGCAAACAAAATGTCTCAGGACTCATAGGAAAATAATAAATAAGATGAAGAAATGCCCATGTTTGTAAAGAATTCAGCACTGAAAGTAAAGAACAAAGAAACTATAAATTTCACAAAAATTAAAAGAAGAAAAAAGTATAACAAAATGGCAGAAGTAAATCCACCCAAACTGATAATCACCATGACCGGAAATAGATTAAATACTCCTATCAAGAGGTGGAGAGTGGCAGAATGAATTTAAAAAATAGAAAACACACACACACAAAGGAAAAAAAAAGCATGATACATCTACATGCTCTCTACACCTTAGGAAGAAGGATATACATAGTTTAAAAGCTGAAACATGGAAAAAAAAAAGGTCAATGCAAATAGCAACCGAAACAAAACAGGTGTGATAATATCTGAAAAATTAAGCATTAAATTAATATTATAGAAGATAAAAGAATAACTATGTCAATTCAAGAAGGCATAACAATTACAAATACACATGTAACATCAGAGCCTCAAAACATATGAAGCAATCTCTGACAGAATTGAGCAGAGAATGGAAAGGTGTGCAATAATAGTTGTTGTTTTGTGCAGTTGAATCAATCCCAGCTCCTAACTATGCTACAGGACAGAGTAGAACTGCCCCACAGAGTTTCCAAGGCTAAATTTTTAATAAAATAGGTTGTCTTTTCTCTTGCAGAGCTGTTGGGTATGTTCGACCTGCCAACGTTCTGGTTAGCAGCCAAGCTCTTAATGATTGTGCTACCAATGTATGAAAAGTTACAATAGTAGGAAACTTTAATACAGCATTTTCTGTTATGGAAGGAGCTACAAAGCAGATCAATGAAGAAACAGGAGACTTAACTACCACTATTAAACAAGTGGACCTAACAGGCATTTATGGAACACTCTGCCCTGCAGCAGCTCTACATACATTCTTCTCCAATGAACTAGGATTATTCTCCAATATAGACAATATTTTAGTGTTCAAAGCAAACTTTAATAAACATAAAGAGACTGAAACCATACAAAGCATCTTCTGAGACTACAACAGAATGAAGTTAGAAACCAAAACAGGGAAGTAAAGGGGCTGGATAATACAAGGAAATTAATAGCACACTACTAAAGATACAAAGGATTATAGAAGAAAAGAGAGGAGATATTAAAAAAAAATTAGAATTAAACAAGAATGAAGATACACTATACCGAAACCTATAGGACATACTGAAGGAATTGCTGAGGGAAATTATTAGCATTGAGTGATTACATTAAGAATGAATGAGGATCCCAAATCGATGGTTTAACTCCACCATGAAGAAATAGAAAGGGAACATCAGAAAAAGACCAAAATATCAGAAAAAAAGAAAATAATAAAGATCCTGGGACAAATGAATGATCTTGAAAATAGAAAAACAATTGAAAGAGTCAATGAAACCAGAAGTTGGTTCTTTTAAAGAATCAATAAAATAGGCAATCCACTTCCTAGACTGAAACGAAAAAACTGAGAAAATGCAAATAACCAAAATAAGAAATGAAGATAGAGACATTGCAATAGATAAATGAAAAGGAACATAAGAGAATACTATGAAAAGTCACATTTCAACAAACTGGAATGCTTAAATGAAATGCACATACACCTAGAACATAACCTACTGCTACTAACACACATATACACACAAATAAAAAAAATATCCAATAACCCATAAGAAAAGAGGAGATTCAATCTGTCATCAAACACCTCGCTCTCCCCAACCAGCAAAAAAAAAAAAAAAAAAAACCAGATGACCAGATGGCCTCACTGAAGGATTTAGTAAACCTTCAGAGAAGAAATGACATTGATCCTACTCAAACTCTTCCTAAATACAGGACAGAAAGGAGTGTTTCTTCACTTGTTCTATTAAGCCAGCATGACTCTGATACCAAAGCCAGACAAAGACATCACCAGAAAAGAACACTATAACCAATATCCCTCATAAATATAAACATAAAAACTCTCAACAAAATTTTAGCAAACAGAATCCAATAGCACATTCAACAAAAAATTGTACCACGATCAAATTGTATTTATTCCAGGGATCCAAGGCTGGCTCACCATTCAGCATCAATCAGTGTAATATACCACACTGAAAAAAAAGAAACACTGTATGATCATCTTAATATATGTAGGAAATTATTTTAATAAAACCCTACACCATTTCCTTATTAAAACTTTTGACAAAATAGAAATAGAGGGGAAATGGCATTAATGCGATTAAGGGCATCTATGAAAAACCAAGAGACAATATCAAAGTCAACGAAGAAAGTCCAGAGACTTCCCTTTGTAAGGAGAATGAGACAAGGATGGCCCCTATCACAACTTATATTCAATATTGTTCTGGAAGTCCTAGTGAGCACAGTAAGAATAAAGAAAAAAAGGAGGGAAGGGAGGGAGGAAAGAAAGACAGAAAGAAAAAATGTATCCAAAGTAGAAAAGAAGACATAAAACTGTATGGAAATGACCCAACATGCATATAAAACCCTAAAGGTTTCACAACAAATCTGCTAAAACAAATAGAAAAACAAAGGAAGGTGGCAGGCTACAAGATCAACACACCAATCACTTGGGTTTTCTGTACTGCAACGATAAGAGATCAGAAAAGGAAATCAAGTAAGCAGTATCATTTGCAATGTTGTTGTTAGATGCTTAGAGTTGGTTCTGATTCATAAAGACCCTACAAACTCTGCCTGGGCCTTTGTTATCCTCACAATTGTTGTTATGCTTGAGCCTGCTTTTGCAGCAACTGTGTCAACCAACCTTGTTGAGGGTATTCCTCTTTTTAACTGACCACCTACTTTACAGGTCTGTGAAAAAGAGGGAGGTTCCCAGCAAGACAGACTGACACAGTGGCTCCAACAATGGGCTTAAGCATAACAACAATTGTGAGGATGGGAAAGGTCCAGGCAGGATCAGGCCGTGTTTCGTTCTGTTTTATATAGGGTCACTATGAGTTGGAACTGACTAGATGGCACCTAACAACAATGACAACTACTTTACCAAATATGATGTCCTTCTTCGAGGACTGGTCCCTTCATAATATATCGTAAGCACGTGAGGCAAAGTATCACCATCCTTTCCTCTAAGGAGCATTCTGGCTGTGTTTTACTTCTTCCAATATAGATTTGTTCTTTCTTCTAGGGGTCCACAGTATATTCTATATTTTTCGCCAACACTGTAATTCAAATGCATCAGTTCAGTCTTCTTTATTCTTTGTCCAGCTTTCGCATGTACCTGAGGTGATTGAAAAAACCATGGCTTGGGTCATGTGCACTTTATAGCTTAAATGACATATTTGCTTGTTTACACTTTAAAGAGGTCTTTTGCAACAAATTTGCCTGGTGCAACAGTTCTTTTGATTTCTTGATAGCTGCTTCCATGGGTATTGATTGTGAATCCAAGTAAAATGAAATCCTTGACAAATTCAATCTTTTCTCCTTCTATCATGACATTGCTTCCTGGTCTGACTGTGAGGGTTTTTGTTTTCTTTAAATTGTAATCCATATTGAAGGCTGTGGTTTTTGATATTATGAGTAAGTGTTTCAAGTGCTGTTCACTTTCAGCCATCAAAGCTGTGTCATCTGCATATCACTGGTAGTGAGTAAGTCCTCCTCGAATCCTGATGCCCCTTTCTTCTTCATATAGTCCAGCTTCATGGATTTTTTGTTCAGCGTGTAGACTGAATAAGTATGGTGAAAGGATACAACCCTAAGTCACCTTCCTGATTTGAAACTATGCAGTATCCCCTCATGCTATTAGAATGACCATACCTTGGTCTATGTAGATTCCTCATCAAAACAGTTAAGTGTTGTGGAATACCCATTCTTCGTACTGTTATTCATAATTTGTTATGATCCACACAGTTGAATGCCTTTGCATGGTCATTAAAGCACAGGTAGACATGTTTTAGGTATTCTCTGCTTTCAGCCAGGATCCATCTGACATCAGCAATGATATCCCTCATTCCATGTCCTCTTCTGTCTCCAGCTTGAATTTCTGGCAGTTCCTTGTTGATGTACTACTGCATTTGGTTTCAAATGATCTTCAGCAAAATTCTACTTGTGTGTGATAGTAATGGTATTATTTGATAATTTCTGCATTCTGTTGGATCACCTCGCTCTGGATTGGGCACAAATATCAATTTCTTCCCATTGATTGGCCAGGTTCCCATCTCCCAAATTCTTGGTGTAAATGAGTGAGTGCTTCCAGGTCTGGGTCCATTTTTTGAAACATCTCACTTGGTATTCTGTCTGTTCCTGGAGTCTTGTTTTTTTTGTTTTTACCAATGCCTCCAGTGAAGCTTGGACTTCTTCCTTCAACACCTTCGGTTCTTGATCACATGGTACTTCCTGAAAGGGTTGAGCATCAACAAGTTCTTTTTGGTACAATGACTCTGTGTACTCCTTCCATCTTCTTTTGATGCATCGTGTCGTTTAATATTTTCCCCATACAATCTTTCACAAGTGCAACTTGGTTTTAGGCACATCGAATTAATACTGACTCATAGATAACAAAAAAAAAAAAAAAAATTTTTTTTCATAGATAACTTACGCGTGATAGAACGAAACACTTCCAATTCTGTGCCATCCTCACAATCGTTGTTGTGCTTGTGCCCATTGTTGCAGCCACTGAGTCAATCCATTTCGATTCTTTCAGCTTGAGAAATGGTGAGTATGTTCTTTCGTTTTGGTTTTTGTACTCTAGGTTTTTGCACCCCACGTGTCTGTCAGTTTGTTGTACTTTTCAGGGTTCGCGTGTTGGTGTGATGCTGGAAGCTATGCCACTGGTATTCAGATACCAGCAGGGTCACCCATGGAGGACAGATTTCAGCTGAGCTTCCAGACTAAGACAGACTAGGAAGAAGGACCCGGCGGTCTACTTCTGAAAGACAATAGCCAGTGAAAACCTTATGAATAGCAGTGGAACATTGTCTGATATAGTGCTGGAAGATGAGCCCCGCAGGTTGGAAGGCACTCAAAAGATGATTGGAGAAGAGCTGACTCCACAAAGTAGAGTTGACCTTAATGTTGTGGACGGAGTAAAGCTTCCGGGACCTTCATTTGCTGATGTGGCACAGCTCAAGATGAGAAGAAACAGCTGGAAACATCCATTAATAATCAGAACTTGGAATGTACAAGTATGAATCTAGGAAAATTTGAAATTGTCAAAAATGAAATGGAATGCATAAACATCAATATCCTAGACATTAGTGAGCTGAAATGGACTGGTATTGGCCATTTTGAATCGGACAACCTTATAGCCTACTATTCAGGGAATGACAACTTGAAGAGGAACAGTGTTGTATTGATTGTCAAAAAGAACATTTCAAGATCTATTACTGAAGTACAACACTGTCAGTGATGGGATAATATCCATACACCTACAAGGAAGACCAGTTAATACGCCACCAACCACTAGGATCAAAGTTGAAGAAATAGTAGATTTTTATCAGCTGCAGCAGTCTGAAATTGCTTGAACATGCAATCAAGATGCATTGATAATTACTGGCAACTAGAATGTGTAAGTTGGAAACAAAGAAGAAGGATCAGTAGTTGGAAAATGTGGCCTTGGTGATACAAACAATGCCAGAGATCGAATGATAGAATTCTGCAAGACCGATGACTTCTTCATTGAAAATACCTTCTTTCACCAACGTAAATGGTGACTATACACATGGTTCTCACCAGACGGAACACACAGAAATCAAATTGACTACATGTGTGGAAAGAGATGATGGAAAAGCTCAATATCATCCATCAGAACAAGGCCAGCAGCCGACTGTGGAGCAGACCATCAATTGCTCATATGCAAGTTCAAGCTGAAGCTGAAGAAAATCAGAACAAGACCACGAGAGCCAAAATATGACCTTGAGCATGTCCCACCTGAACTTAGAGATCATCTGAAGAGTAGAGATGATGCATTGAACACTGGTGACCGAAGACCAGTTTTGTTGTACATGGGGTCACTTCGGATAGGAGCTGATTTGAGCCTACCTAACAACAACAACAACATATGGGACCAAACTGACAACAGTAACTTGAGAATAGATAGGAAAATAAGGGAAGAGTGAGTTTGTGTAAATGGGGGAGGAAAAGCCAGAAAAGGAGGGTGAATAGTTGCATGACTTGAATGTAATCAATGTCATAAATTGTATATAAGGACCAAGCTGTCTCAGTGGTTTAGCACTCAGCTGATAACTGTAAGGCTGGCGGTCCAAGCCTACTAGCGGCTCCACAAGAGAAAGATGTGGCACTCTGCTTCCATAAAGATGACATCTTTGGAAACCCTATGGGGCAGTCATTCTTGGTTCAACAGGGTCGCTGTGAATTGGAATCCACTTGGCAGCAATGCTTCTGAATTGTACATGCAGAAACTATTGAATTGCTGTATATTTTGCTGTGTATATTCTCAACAGTAACATAATGACATAAAAAGATATAAAAAAAAAAGGCTTGGAGAAGTTACAGAATGGAAGAATAAAGCAACTCTCAACAGCAAGTAGGGCAAATGCGTAGAAGCGTAAAGACTCTGTTTCCCAGAGCTAATACTAAAACTGCTCAAACTCAGCAATATCAAAGGAATGCATAAGAACAACAACAACAGGGAAGAATGCTAATTCACAGTGACAAAACTGATAGAACTCTGAGTAAATACAGATATTGAACTTACTAGAAAAATAAAGGCACTCTTAAATATGCTCAGAGGACAAAAGGCAAATATGGACGAAGAACTAAAGAGAGAAAAAAAATCTGTGATTCTATAAAATGGGAATACTAGTAAAGTGATAGAAGATACAAAAGGGAGCTTTTGGGAGCTAAAAAGTAAAATTACTAAAGTGAAAACTTTAATAGGGAGTCTCAACAGAAGACTTGAGCAGGCAGAAAAAGGAATCAATACACTTTTAATGACAGAAAATTAAAATTTTCCAGTCATAGAAAAAAAAGTAAGCAGGAAGAATGCAAGGCAGTGGCTCTGGGTTTGGCCAAAGAGTGGGCGGTCTGTACTTTGAACCCACCATCTGCTCTGCAAGAGTAGGATTGCAGTCTGCTTCCATAAAGATTTACATCTTTGGAAATCCTATGGGGTTGTTATACTCTGTCCTCAACATTCAGAATGAGTAGGAATTAATTTGATGGCAAGTATTTTTTGTTTGTTTAAATGTCCTATGGCTCATCATCAAGTACACCAAAATAGGAACAAAAATAGGAACAAAAGAAAACTTGAAGAACTAATGACCAAAAGCATCACATTTTAAGTAAGAAATGAATATGCACGTTTAAGAAACTCAGATGAGCACAAAGGCCACCTTCAATGCCCCAAGGGACATATGAGGAAGAGCCATGGTTGTGGGGTAGTAGGGGTGGGGGTGACAATGATAGGAGGTGTGGGAGACTGTCTATCCCAGCTATTGGTTGCTGGCCAGGTGGGCTTTGACTGCTGCTAGCCCTTCTCTGCCTGCCCTCTGAAAGCACCTTGACCCCATGCACATTATGAACCACCAGGTGATCAGTGAGGAAGAGGAAGACACGCTCAGCTACATGATAAATCTGGAGGTCAGGACAGAGGTCAGGTGGGGAAGGGGAGTGGGAAAGGATTCATTCATGAAAACAGACAGGGGCAGGACTCCCTGAAAGGCAGGTCTCCTAAAAAGATGTTTTTGCTGTCCCCATCTACTCCTTTTTCCCATGCGGAAAAGCTCATCCATCCTAATAACAAATGCAAAAATCCCATTTCTCTTTCAGAGCAACCCCTATTTTTGGAATGAAGTCATCATCAAACAGTATGACCTTAACATCACTGGTAAGAAGTGGCTTCCTTGATGGGTAGGGGAGAGTGTCAACATGACCTAGCCCCTTCCCTGCATCTCCTTTTTCTCTAAGGTGTATACCATCTTATTGGACTCTCACCCAGTAATTCCAGGACTGTGAACATGAGGCTCAGAGCTGCAGGCATCATGACAGTAGCCTTAACTTCTTCACCTGGTTCTCTGGTCTAAGCTTCTCAGGGTATAACAGGATTGCTGAGGTGGGCCTCTGCAGGTAGGGTCAGAAATGGCTCTGGTATGTTCCTAGCTGCTTTGGAAATGAGGGCTGAACCTGGCATAATCTGTCCTGTTTCTACTATCAGATATCAGTGAGGACCTGTGTGTTAATTCCCGAAAGTAACACCTGAGGGAGGAAGGAAGCAGGAGAGGCACTGGAGAGAACAGGTGATGAACAGGAGAGAATTTCATTCCATTCTGCATGGAGTTGCCCTGAGGTGGAAGGGACACGAAGCCATCTATTGATAACAACATGAAAAGTGGAGATTGAGTCACTAATCAAAAACTGATCCACAAAGAAAAGCCCATGACCATATGGCTTCACAGAGGGTTTCTACCAAACATTTAAAGAATTAGCACAAATCCTTCTAAAAGGAAACTCCTTATCTCTGCAGGTCTCTTGGGGCAATCTACTGTTTCATTCTAATACACAAGAGCTGGGGGTGGGCTGTTGAGTCTAACTCTGCTACATTCACCCCATATGCAACTGAACCCTACATAAGCCGTTCCTGGGCATGGATGGGTGATGTTATAGACAACAGAACTTTGATCCATTTTGAGAGAACCATCTTGTACATCCATGTCTGCTGATCCAGTAACTCTAGCCAGGAGGGCCAGCAATGCTCTTTGCCATGATACAAACACAGGGAGTACCCTTGTGTGAGTCTGTGTAAATAACCAACGGGAACTGCAGTACCACATTATGCACAAAAGTGAGAAAAGTCAAGTAAGTGGAGGTTGAGCTGCTAATCAAAAACTGATCCACAAAGAAAAGCCCAAGACTATACAGAAAGACATTGCTAGTAAATTAGTGACCAGTTTGTTTTATGCTTATGTAGATATAAAGTTACTTTGTACTAAACTTTGAATCAGTTTTAAGTGCGAATGTTTTAATGATTTCCTTTCAGAATGTATATTTCTGGTGCAGAGAAATAAACTGGACTTAGCTCATTTTGATATTGTGTCCTACAATTTTAACCTATTTACTGTCTCTGATGGTTTTTGTTGTTTTTCTTTTTTGTGGATTTTATAGAATTTTTTTATCATAAGTTTATGTTATATGTGGGAGGAGATAGTTTTGCTTTTTCACTTCTGATTTGATGCCATCTCTATCTTGCTGAATTTCTCTGGCTAGAGCTCTGGGCGTACAGTTGAATACAAATGGCAAAAGCAGGCATCCTACTTTTGTTCTTGGTGCTAGTGGGGTGCTCCTAGTATTTCTCTATTGAATGCGATGCTAGTTTGGGGTTTTTAATAAATTTCCTTTTGATGTTAAGTATCCTTCTAATTCTAGTTCGAGGATTTTCATCACGAAAAGCTGTTGGGTTGGGTCCAGTTTGCTTCTACACTGCGGTGATGTAAATTTGCTCTTCGTTCTCTCAATGTGCTGTACTACGCGTATGAACTTTTATATATTCAGCCAACTTGTGTGATGGGAATACCTTCTGTTTGAACGTGGAATATAATCCTGTAATTATCTGCTGGATTTTGCTAGCATTCTGTTCAGGATTTTTGTAGGCATATTCATAAAACGTATTTCTCTGTAGTTGTTTTGTTGTTTCCCTACTGGTGTATTTTTCTAGCTTTGATAACAATGTAATGTTAGACTCATAGAATGAGATAGAAAGTGTTCTCCAAGGTGTTGCTTTTGGAAGACCTTTACTTTGCTTCCTTTCTTGGTGTTTTACTCTCTTTATTGCAGTGCAAGTTTTTAATTTTGTAACTTTTTCTGCATTTTTTCATTTTCCTTCTTTATGGGTTCCCTTCAAATTATGTTAACACCTTAAGGTTAGAAAACATTCATTGTACTTTAATACTAATTTAGTTTTAGTACTATGCAGTTGTCCATCTTTTGGGTATGTTGTTATTGTCACCCATTACATCTGAACATAATGCAAGTCTGATACCATGTGGATGATAATGGTTTTGTACAGTTTTCCTTAAATAATATAGGAATCAGAAGAGTCATTTCAGAGGAACTACAACAAAATGGTTTTATATCTTAATTCTACTTATTATATATAATTTATTCATACATATGTATATTACATGTGTGTACATACATGTATTGATATTGTTATAAATATGCGCATATAATTATACTTCAATATCTATTCTCATTTTTTAGCAGTTATAATCTTTTCCCCACTCACTTCCTTTGCACTACCTTCGTCCATATATTACACATGTATTAATTTTGTATATAGCATAGGTTCAACAATGCATATCATTTCATATGATTTGTTTTAAAAGAAGAGGATAAAGAAGGTAGCACATGCACTTTTAAAATATGCGTTTTTAAACAGATCTTTGTATTGAGTTACTCTTTTAGTCTTTCTCGTGAGAGATGAGCTGGAGACCAATTCTCTCCATCTTTCTTTAATTGGAAATTTTTTAATTGGCAATAATTTTTTTTAATTATAGCTTTACCGCATAAAAGGTCCTTGGCTGACATTTTTGCTTCCTTTGATAACTTGACAGATACTGTCCCTCTGCCTTCTAGCCTCATGTCTTTCTGCTTAGAGATCACCTTTTAATCTTGCTGTGTTTCTGTTGTCAATGATGTATTTTTTTCTTGCTGCTTTAGAGATTTTCAGCTTGTATTTAGCTTTTAGCATTTTTATTATATTTATTTGTAGATCCCTGCATTTTACCTCCTGGGAAATACAGAAGCTGCCTAGATGTGCAGGTTATTTTTTAAAATACATTTCTGAACATTATAGAAATTATTCCTTTTAATTCCTTACTTCCTCCCTCCTTCTCTCCTATTATCACTCCCTCCTTCCCTCTTCTCACTCCTCTCCTTATGTTATTCCCATAACCCATTCGGTGGTGTCCTTAATGGCACCCCATATTTTTCGGAGGCCTGGTTCATTTGTCTTCATTCTTTAGACACTGTGCTTCAATTCCATAACTTCTGTCCATCTAAATTTAAATTTTCCAGTTACTGGCAAATTATACCCATTGCAACTGTGTAATTTCCATTTTAAAAAAGTAATTTATATCTCTTCATTAATATTCTTCATTGACATGACATTCTCATCATACCTTTCTCTAACTGTTCAAAGAAAGTAGTTCTGTGAAATTGTTCTCTGTTACAGTCAACTTTTTGTTGGTCTCACAGGCAGTTATTTTGCCTGCATCATTGCTGATATGCAGGTCATACTTCCATGTTCCTTTGCATGTCTCATGATTTTCTTTCTTTTTTTCATTGAGGAGGAACTAGACATTTTAGATAATACGTTGTAGTAACTCTGGATGCTGTCCGTTCCTTGATGGCTTGTTATTGTTAATTCTTTATTTGTTCAGGAACTGAATGGAATATTTTAGTGAAGTGTGTTCCTTATCTAAAGCTTTTAGACTCTGATGTTCCTCCTCAGGGAGCCATAACTTCCGGTAGGTCCACAGTGACTGTGGAATGACAGTTTTATTGGTAGGACTTTCTTTCACTCTTTTTTTTATATATATATATATATATAATTTTTATTGTGCTTTAAGTGAAAGTTTACAAATCAAGTCAGTCTGTCACATATAAGCTTATATACACCTTACTCCAAAGTCCCATTTACTCTCCCACTAATGAGTCAGCCCGCTCCCTCCTTCCAGTCTCTCCTTTTGTGACGATTTTGCCAGTTTCTAACCCTCTCTGCCCTCCTATCTTCCCTCCAGACAGGAGATGCCAACACAGTCTCAAGTGTCCATCTGATACAAGTAGCTCACTCTCCGTCAGCATCTTTCTCCAACCCATTGTCCAGTCCCTTCCATGTCTGATGAGTTGTCTTCGGGAATAATTCTTGTCCTGGGCCAAAAGAAGGTTTGGGGACCATGACAGCTGGGATTCTTCTAGTCTTCAGTGGCTGAATTCTCTGGGCTGGAAATAGGCATTGTTGAGCACCTAGAGCAACCCTCTTGGCCTCGGGGAAGGAAAAAAATTGCATTTGGGGGAAAAGATAATTTGCTAGCTCCACTAACCAGGGGAGCTCAGGACCTAAGTGGCTCCTGTCTAGGCATAAACTGTCCACGGACCTTGAGCAACTTTCCCTTCTGCAAGGACCTGTGTGGGCATATTTCGGGAGAATACGCCTTTGTTGGCAGACTCCAACCATTTCAGCTGCACGGTGCAGAGGTGGGTGTTTGATGTTTCACATTGCTTTTCCTATTAAACAAGGTCCTCAGCTACTGACATCACAGGCCTAAGGACTGGTAGCTCCACTGATGTCACCCAGCCATCTGTGACAGAGGTCCGAAGAAGACCGGTACCTCCCAGTACTTACAAGCAAAAACTTTGGGTACCCATGGTCCATCTGCAGAATTCACCCCCTGCATTCTCTAGGGAACACAGATGTGTGTTCCTTGGAGACATTCGGGGGTCGGTTCTCAGCCCCCTCACCTTATTCAGAGCATGACCCCCTGCTACAATCAGGTACCGTTATATACACCAATCACCCCTACCCCTCTAAGGTAGTAGGACAGAGTTTGTACCACACACTTGATGATCACCTACCTGGAAACCTGAGCTGCATTCATACAAGAAAACTGAATGGACTGTTAGACTGAAATACCTGATAACAGCTCTAGCCAGCTGGGCACCAGATGTCAGAGCTCCAAAGGCGAAAATAATCAAGCTAGCTCACTCAAGCGACACATAGGGCTATACCAAAACAAAACAAAGCAAGAAGCTATGACACAGTAAGCAAGCATAAACTAATACAATAACTTATACGTGGCTCGGAGACAACAGTCAATATCAAGTCACATAAAGAAACAGACCATGATCACCTCAACAGGCTCTCAAAACGAAGAACCCAGGGATCTTCTAGATGAAAGTGCATTCCTGGAATTAGCAGATGCAGAATAGAAAAGTTTAATACACAGAACCCTTCAAGACATAAGGAAGGAAATGAAGCAATATGCAGAACAAGCCAAGGAACACACAGATAAAGCAACTGAAGAAATTAGAAAGATTATTCAGGAATATAATGAAAAATTTAATTTAATAAACAGTCAGCAATCAGAAATTCAGAAGATTAACAATAAAATTACAGAAGTAGAAAACTCAATAGAAAGTCAGAGGAACAGAATTGAGCAAGTAGAAGCTAGAATTTCTGAACTCGAAAATAAACCACTTGGCACTAATATATTTGAAAAAAATCAGATAAAAGAATTTTAAAAAATGGAGAAACCTTAAGAATCATGTGGGACTCAATTCAGAAAATTAACCTATGAGTGATTGGAGTACCAGAACAGGGAGGGACAACAGAAAATACAGAGAGAACTGCCGAAGATTTTTTTGTCAGAAAAGTTCCCTGATATTGTGAAAGATGAGAAGATATCTATCCAAGATACTCATCAAGCTCCACATAAGGTAGATGTTAAAAGAAAGTCACCAAGATGTACTATAATCAAACTTGCCAAAACTAAAGATAAAGAGAGAAATATAAGAGCAGCGAGGGATAAACAAAAAAGTCATCTACAAAGGAGAGCCAATAAGAATAAGGTCAGTCTACTCAACAGAAACCATGCAGGCAAGAAGGCAATGGGATGACGTATATAAAGAATTGAAGGAAAAAAATGCCTGCCAAGAATCATATATCCAGCGAACTGCCTGTTAAATATGAAGGTGCAATTCAGACATTTCCAGATAAACACAAGTTGAGGGAATTCATAAAAACCAAACCAAAACTACAAGAAATACTAAACGGAGTCCTTTGGTTAGAAAATCAATAATACATCAAACCAAGACTAGAACACTGGGCAGAGCAACCAGAAGTCAACCCAGACAGGGAAATCCAAAAAAACAAAGCAAGATTTAAAAAAAAAAAAAAAAAAAAAGCCCAAAACAGAGTAACAGCGATGTTATTATAGAAAAAAAGACAACATTAAAATAATAAAGAGGGACTAAGAAATGTAATCATACACCTTCCATATGGAGAAGAAGATACGGCGATACAAAGAAATAAAAGTTAGTTTTAAATTTAGAAAAACAGGTGTAAATAATGAGGTAACCATAAAGGACACGAACTACCCTACTCATCAAAATAAAATGCAAGAAAATAATAGAGATTCAGCCGAAACAAAATCAACAGCAAAAATTTGAGGAAAGGACAATATATAATCTACTCAGCACATACAATTAAGTGGGAAAATGCAACTGTTAACAGCACACTAAAAAAAAGACATCAAAATGATAGCAATCCATAATTACCCTGAATGAAAATGGACTAAATGCACCAAAAAAGAGACAGAGAGTGGCAGACTGGATTAAAAAACAACATCTCTCTATATGCTGCCTACAAGAGACACACCTTAGACTTAGAGATACAAACTAAAACTCAAAGGATGGAAAAAAATATATCAAGCAAACAACAATCAAAAAAGAGCAGAAGTGGAAATATTAATTTCTGACAAAATAGACTTTAAAGTTAAATCCATCTCATAAAGGATAAGGAAGGACACTATATAATGATTAAAGGGACAATACACCAAGAAGATATAACCATATTAAATATTTATGCACCCAATGGCAGGGCTGCAAGATACATACAACAAACTCTATCAGCACTGAAAAGTGAGGTAGACAGCTCCACAATAATAGTAGGAGACTTCAACCCACCACTTTTGGTGAAAGAGAGGACATTCAGAAAGAAGTTCAATAAAGACACCGAAGATCTAAATGCCACAATCAACTTGATCTCCTAGACATATATAGAACATTCCACCCCACAGCAACCAAGTATATTTTCTTTTCTAGTGCACATGGAACATTCTCTAGAATAGACTACATATTAGGTCATAAACAAAGCCTTAGCAGAATCCAAAACATTGAAATATTACAAAACATTTTCTCTGACCATAAGGACATAAAAGCGGAAATCAATAACAGGAAAAGCAGGGAAAAGAAAAAAACACTTGGAAACTGAACAATACCCTGCTCAAAAAAAACTGGATTATAGAAGACATTAAGGATGGAATAAAGAAATTCAGAGAATCCAGTGAGAATGAAAACACTTCCTATCAGAACCTTTGGGACAGAGCAAAAGCGGTGCTCAGAGGCCAATTTATGTCAATAAATGCACACATCCAAAAAGAAGAAAGGGCCAAAATTAAAGAACTATCCCTACAATTGAACAAATAAAAAGAGAGCAACAAAAGAGACCCAGAGGCACCAGAAGAAAACAAATAATAAAAATTAGAGCTGAACTAAATGAAATAGAAAACAGAAAAACAATTGAAAGAATTAACAAAACTAAAAGCTGGTTTTTTGAAAAAATCAACAAAATTGATAAACCACTAGCCAAACTGACAAAAGAAAAACAGGAGAGGAAGCAAATACCCCAAATAAGGAATGAGAGGGGCGATATTACAACAGACCCAACTGAAATTAAAAGAATCATATCAGATTACCACGAAAAACTATACTCCAACAAATTTGAAAACCTAGAAGAAATGGATGAATTCCTAGAAACACACTACCTATCAAAACTAACACAAAAGGAGGTAGAATAACTAAATGGACCCATAACAAAAGAAGAGATTGAAAAGGTAATCAAAAGACTCCCAACAAAAAAAAGCCCTGGTCTGGATGGCATCACTGTAGAGTTCTACCAAACTTTCAGAGAAGAGTTAACACCATTACTACTAAAGGTATTTCAGAGCATAAAAAAGGACAGAATACTATCGAACTCATTCTTTGAAGCCACCATATCCCTGATACCAAAACTAGGTAAAGACACCACAAGAAAAGAATATTATAGACCTACGTCCCGCATGAACATAGATGCATAAATCCTTAACAAAAATCTAGCCAACAGAATTCAACAACATACCAAAAAAATAATTCACCATGACCAAGTGGGATTCATACCAGGTATGCAGGCATGGTTCAACATTAGAAAAACAATTAATGTAATCCACCACATAAATAAAAGACAAGAATCACATGATTTTATCAATTGATGCAGAAAAGACATTTGACAAAGTTCAACACTCATTCATGATAAAAACTCAGCAAAATAAAAATAAAAGGAAAATTCCTCAACAAAATAAAGGGCATTTATACAGAGTCAAGAGCCAACATCACTCTAAATGGAGGGAGCCTGAAAACATTCCCATTGAGATCGGGAACCAGACAAGGGTGCCCTTTATCACCACTCTAAATCAACATTGTGCCGGAAGTGCTAGCCAGAGCAATTAGGCTAGATAAAGAAATAAAGGTGATCCAGATTGTCAAGGAATAAGTCAAAGTATCTCTATTTGCAGATGACATGATCTTATACACAGAAAACCCTAAGGAATCCTCCAGAAAACTACTGAAACTAATAGAAGAGTTCGGCAGAGTATTGGGATACAAGATAAACATACAAAAATCAGTTGGATTCCTCTACACAGACAAAAGAACATGGAAAAGGAAATCACCAAATCAATGCCATTTATAGTAGCTGCCAAGAAGATAAAATACTTAGGAATAAATCTTACCAGAGATGTAAAAGACTTATACAAAGAAAACTACAGTACACTTCTCCAAGAAACCAAGAGACTTAGATAAGTGGAAGAAAATACCTTGATTGTGGATAGGAAGACTTATCCTTATAAAAATGTCTATTCTACCAAAAGCTATCTACATATATAATGCAATTCCGATCCAAATCCCAGCGACATTTTTAATGAGATGGAGAAACATATCACCAACTTCACATAGAAGGGAAGGAGGCCCTGGATAAATAAGGCATTACTGACAAAGAAGAACAAAGTGGGAGGCCTTACTTTACCTAATTTTGGAACCTATTATACCAGCACAGTAGTCAAAACAGCCTGGTACTGGTACAACAGATACATGGCCCAATGGAACAGAATTGAGAATCCAGACATAGATATATCCACATATGAGCAGCTGATATTTGACAAAGTCCCCAAAACAGTTACATGGGAAAAAACACTCTTTCTAACAAATGGTGCTGACATATCTGGATATCCTTCTGCAAAAAAATGAATCAAGAACCATACATCACACCATGCACAAAAACTAACTCAAAATGGATCAAAGACCTAAATATAAAATCTAAAACGAAAAAGATCATGGCCGAAAAAATAGAGACAATGTTAGGAGCCCTAATACATGGCATAAACATTATACAAAATATTATAAATAATGTAGAAGAAAAACTAGATAACTGGCAGTTCATAAAAATCAAGCACCTATGCTCATCCAAAGACTTCACCAAAAGAGTAAAAAGACTACCGACAGACTGGGAAAAAGTTTTTAGCTATGATATTCCTGATCAGTGCCTGATCTCTAAAATCTACATGATACTGCAAAAACTCAACTGCAAAAAGACAAATAACCCAATTAAAAAATGGGCAAAAGATATGGATAGACACTTCACTTAAGAAGACATTCAGGTAGCTAACAGATAAGGAAATATTTACGATCATTAGCCATTAGATAAATGCAGACAAAACTACAATGAGATTTTATCTTCCAACTAGGCTGGCATTAATGCAAAAAACACAAAATAATAAATTTTGGAGAGGCTGTGGAGAGATTGAAACACTTATACACTGCTGGTGGGAATGTCCAAGGGTACAACCCCTTTGGAAATCGATGTGGCACTTCCTTAAAAAGCTAGAAATAGAACTACCGTAAGATCCAGCAGTCCCACTCCTTGGAATATATCCAGAGAAATAAGAGCCTTTACAGGAACAGATATATGAACACCCATGTTTATTGCAGCATTGTTTACAGTAGCAAAAAGATGGAAGCAACCAAGGTGTCCATCAACAGAAGAATGGATAAATTATGTTATATTCACACAATGGAATAGTATGCATTCATAAAGAACCATGAGGAATCTGTGAAACATTTCATAACATGGAGGATCCTGGAAGGCATGATCCTGAGTGAAATTAGTCAGCTGCAAAAGGGCAAATATTGCATAAGAGTATTATTATGAGAACTTGAGAAATAGCTTAAACTGAGAAGAAAACATTCTTATTTGGTTACGAGAGGGGGCAGGGAAGGTGGGAGAAGGCTATTCACCAATTAGATAGTAGACAGGAACTACTTCAGGCGAAGGAAAAGTCAGGACACAAAACAGGGAGGTCAGCACAAGTGCACTAAACCAAAAACAAAGAAATTTCCTGAATAAACTGAATGCTTCAAAGGCCAGTGTAGCAGGTGCAGGGATCTGGTGACCATGGTTTCAGGGGACATCTAAGTCAATTGGCATAATAAAATCTATTAAGAAAACATTCTGCATCCCACTTTGAAGAGTGGCATCTGGGGTCTTAAATGCTAGCAAGGAGCCATCAAAGATGCATCAATTGATCTTAACCCACCTGGGTCAAAGGAGAATGAAGAACACCAAGGACACAAGGTAATTACGAGCCCAAGAGACAGAAAGGGCCACATGAACCAGAGACTACATCATCCTGAGACCAGAAGAGCTAGATTGTGCCTGACTACAACCGATGACAGCCCTGACAGGGAACACAACACAGAGCCCCTGACGGAGCAGGAGAGCAGTGGGATGCAGACCCCAAATTCTCATAAGACCAGACTTATTGGTCTGACTCAGACTAGAAGGACCCCAGTGGTCATGGCCCCCAGACCGTCTGTTGGCCCGGGACAGGAACCATTCCCGATGCCAACTCTTCAGACATGGATTGGACTGGACAATGGGTTGGAGAGGGATGCTGGTGAGGAGTGAGCTTCTTGGATCAGGTGGACACTTGAGACTATTTTGTCATCTCCTCCCTGGAAGGGAGAAGAGAGGGTGGAGCGGGTTGTAAGCTGGCAAAATGGACACGAAAAGAGAGAGTGGAGGGAGAGAGCAGGCTGTCTCATTCAGGGGAGAGTAATTGGGAGTGTGTAGCAAGGTTTATATGGGTTTTTGTGTGAAAGACTGACTTGATTTAAACTTTCACTTAAAGCACAATAAAAATTATTTTAAAAAAAGTAATGCCAAACTTTCCCAAGTTTTCTCAGTAAATAAAGGAGGAAGGTTATCTCATTTCATGAGGGAAAGTACAAGCCTGATACAAAAACTTGACCAGGACATCACAAGAAAAGAAAATTGCAGACCAATGCCCTTCATGAACGTACAAAAATTCTTACTTAAATATCAGCAAATTTTATTCAACATGTATAATGTATACGATACATCATGATCAAGTGGGGTTTAACATTCAAAAATCAATATCATTCACCACCTTAACATCACAGAAGAAAAAAGTTGTACGTGCATGTCAATTACTGCAGAAAAAGCATTTCAAAAAAAAAAGAGTAGACATTTATGATTTTTTAAAAACTCAGCAAATTAGAACTACAAGACAAGTTCTTCAATCTGATCAAGGGCATCTATGAAAAACCTGCTTATAGTATCATAGTTATTGGTGAAATGTTGAAAACTCTTCCCCAAGGATGGGATCAAGGCAAGAATATCAGTTCTCACTTCTTCTGTTGAACATTTTTCTCTTATTTACAGTGAAGTACAGAAAGAGAAATAAAAGGTTCTGTATCTCTAAAAAAAAAAAAGTAAAAGAAAAACTAGATAAACAGGAGCTCCTAAAAATTAAACACCTGTGCTCATCCAAAGACTTCACCAAAAGAGGAAAAAGACTACCTACACACTGGGAAAAAGTTTTTCGCTATGACATTTCTGATCAGTGTCGGATATCTAAAATCTGCACAATACTGCAAAAATTCAACAAGAAAAAGACAAATAATCCTATCAAAAAATAAGCAAAAGATAAGGATAGACACTTCACTAAAGAAGGCATTCAAAAAGCTAACAGATACATGAGGAAATGTTCACGATCATTAGCCATTACAGAAATGCAGATCAGAACTACAATGAGATTTCATCTCACCCCAACAAGGCTGGCATTAATCCAAAAGACACAAAATAATAAATGTTGGAGAGGCTGTGGAGAGATTGGAACACTTATACACTGCTGGTGAGAATGTGAAATGGTACAACCACTTTGGAAATCAACTTGGTACTTCCTTAAAATGCTAGTAATAGAACTACCATACAATCCAGCAATCCCACTCCTCGGAATATATCCTAGAGAAATAAGAGCTTTTACATGAACAGATATATGCATACCCATGTTTATTGCAGCACTGTTTAAAATAGCAAAAAATGGAAGCAACCAAGGTGCCCATCAACAGATGAATGGATAAATAAATTACGGTATATTCACACAATGGAATAGTGTACATTCATAAAGAACCGTGAGGAATGTGTGGAACATTTCATAACATGGAAGAACCTGGAAGGCATCATGCTGAGTGAAAATAGTCAGTTGCAAAAGGACAAATATTGTACAAGACCACTATTATAAGACCTTGAGAAATAGTTTAAACTGAGAAGAAAACATTCCTTTGTGGTCACGAGAGGAGGGCGGGAGGAATGGTGGGGGAGGGGTATTCACTAATTACTTGCTAGATAAGAACTACCTTAGTTGAAGGGAAAGACAACACACAATACAGGGAAGTCAGCACAGTTGGACTAAACCAAAAGCAAAGAAGTTTCTTGAATAAACTGAATGCTTCGAAGGCCAGTGTAGCAGGGGCAGGGGTTTGGGGACCACGATTTCAGGGGACATCTAAGGCAATTGGCGTAATAAAATCTATTAACAAAACATTCTGCATACCAACTTGAAGAGTGGCATCTGGGGCCTTCAACGCTAGCAAGCAACCATCTAACATGCATCAATTGGTCTCAACCCATCTGGATCAAAAGAGAATGAAGAACACCAAGGACAAAGGTAATTATGAGCCGAAGAGACAGAAAGGGCCACATGAACCAGGGGTTACATCAGCCAGAGACCAGAAGAACTAGATGTTGCCCAGCTACAACGGATGACTGCCCTGACAGGGAACACACAGAGAATCCCTGGGGGAACAGAAGAGCAGTGGGATGCAGAACCCTAATTCTACTAAGACAAGAATTAAAGGTCTGACTGAGACTGGAAGGACACCAGTGGTCATGGCACCCAGACCTTCTGCTGGCCCAGGACAGGAACCATTCCCGAAGCCAACTCTTCAGACATAGATTGGACTGGTCAGTGGGTTGGAGAGGGATGCTGATGAGGAGTGAGCTTCTTGGATCAGGTGGACACTTGAGACTATGTCGGCATCTCCTGCCTGGAGGGGAGATGATAGGGTAAAGGGGGTTAGAAGCTGACGAAATGGGCATGAAAAGAGAGAGTGGAGGGAGAGAGCGGGCTTTCTTATTAAGAGGAGAGTAACTGGGAGTATATAGCAACGTGTATATAAGGTTTACCTGAAAGACTGACTTGACTTGTGAACTTTCACTTAAAGTGCAATAAAAATTACTGAAAAAAGAGAAGCAAGTACAGAAACAGGGTACCTCATACCACTGAGAAATAAGAGCCAGGAGCACATGTCCTTTGGATCCAGGTTCCCTGTGCTGAAAAGATCCTAGACCAGGGAAGACTGATAACAAAGACCTTCCTCTACAGCCCACAGAGAAAAGAAAGCCTTCGCCTGGAACTGATGCCTGAATTTGGGGGGTGGTTTCCGAATGTTTCCTCGTGGCCCCCGCCCCCCCGTGCGGGGCGACAACTCTCCCCTGGGCGGGGACCTAGTAGAGGCCTGCAGGGCATCATGGTATGGAGGGGCAGAGCTTGGGCGGGGAGGAAAATCAGGTTTGTTTTAAAACAATTTCAGGTTCAGTGTTTTGAACATGAAACATTCACTGAGGTGTAACAACAAAGCTTGAGTAAACTATAACTGTTAAACAATTTTCAGCTTTTCTTGAGTTAGCTGTAGGATGTACTGAAGCAGGAAGCTATTTAGGTTAAAGCAGTTCAGTTCCCTTAAATGATGTCTTATACCGCATTACCACTGAACACTGAATGCATGACGAAATACTTGCTTTTTGGTAAAACTCAAATGTATGAGTTGTGTTTGTAATTAAAGGGGAAACATTCAGCATGTTTGTTAATTCTAGTCCCATTTAATAACTTGAAATGTATGTATGTTTAAGCTTCTTTTTAAGTTAATGGGGAAAATGAGACACAATACCAATACTTTAGGATTGTGGTCTTGATGTTTGTATGAAACTCTGAGGCCTTAATTTAAAACTTTCCCTTTAGATGTATTGTGCTAAGTGGAACTTGTCAAATAAATCTTCCTTTTAAAAACTACAAAATAAAACAATAAGAGATGAAAAGTATAAAAATGAACTAGATTGATATTCTGCAGATTAAAAGCACAATAGCTAAAATGAAAAATTCACTGGAAGATGTTACTTAGCAGGTTTTAGCAGGAAGAACCGGAAGACTTGGAGGTAGGATAATTGACATCACCAATCAGACAAACAGAAAAAAAAAAAGAGTATGTAAAAATGAACAGAGTCTCAAATTCTTGTAAAAAGACCCGACTTAATGGTCTGACTGAGACTGGAAGGACCCCGGTGGTCATGGGCCCCAGACCTTCTGTTGGCCCAGGATAAGAACCATTCCCAAAGCCAACTCTTGGACATGAATTGGACTGGACAACGGGCTGGAGAGGGGATGCTTTTGAGGAGAGAGCTTCTTCCATCAGGTGGACACTTGAGACTATGTTGGCATCTCCTCCCTGGAGGGGGTAGAGGGGCCTAGAAGCTGGCAAGATGCACACGAAAAGAGAGTGTGGGGGGAAGGAGCTGACTTTCTTATTAGGGGGAAAGTAATTAGGAGTATGTAGGAAGGTGTATGTACGGTTTTGTGTGAGAGACTGACTTGATTTGTAAACTTTCACTTTAAGCACAGTAAAAATTAAAAAAAATGAATAGAGTCTGGTGGACCAGTGAGACATCATTACGCATACTAATGTATGCTGTATTATTGGTCCACAAAAAGGAGAGAAATAGGCAGACAGATTACCTAAGGAGATTCTGATCTGAAGGAATTATGGCTTAATACTTCCCAGATTTGAGGAAATACATTAACCTACACATATAACAGTAAAACAAACTGTTAAATACTTGATTACTAGCTAAAAGGTGGGTAGTTCAAACCCACCTTGAGGCACCTCAGAAGAGAAACCTGGGGTTCTCCTTCCAAAAGGTCACAGCCCTGGAAATCCTATGGAGCAGTTCTACTTTGTACGCATGTGGTCTCATGACTCAGAATCAAGTTGATGGGATCTAATAAAACAAAAACAATGACATATGCAAAAAACTCAGTGAACTGTAAATAAGAAAACCTTAAAGACAACCACACTCAGACATGCTATGATAGAACAACAGAAAGCAAATACTGGAGAGATAATCTTGAAAGTAATGAGAGAAGTAAATCATCACACAAAAATGACCCTCAGTAAGATATTTTATCAGATATCATGGATATTAGAACAAGTATAACCTCATATTTAAAGTGCTAAAAAAGACAAATTTTCAATAACTGATTTTAAACTGGTAACACTAACCTTAAAAAAAGTTGAGGAAAAATTAAGACAATTACAAATAAATAAAAGCTGAGATAATTCATTACTAGATCCGCTCTACAAAAAAATGCTAAACGGAGTTCCTCAGGCTGAATTGAAAGCACACTTGATGATAAATTGAAGCCATACAAAAAAAATGGGTAAATATATCAACAGATAAATATAAAAGCCATGATTTCTAGACTTCTGGGATGTCAGCATTACCTCCATGGTTTAAGAAGCAAATGAATACATAAATAATTATAAACCCATATTAGTTGGCATACAATATAGGAAGATGTAATTTCTAACAACATGAAGGGGATCTGTCATATATTAATGTAGTTATGTATGTCATATTGGTTCTCCACTCTGTTCCATTGGTCACTATCTGTAGTTGTACCAGTACCAGACTGTTTTAATTACTGTAGCTGTATAGTAGGTTCTGAGGTCAGGTAGTGCTCCTATTTTATTCTTCTTCAGTAGTGCTTTACTTATACCGGGCATCTTCTGTTTCCATATAAAGTTAATGATAAGTTTTTCCTTCTCTCTACAGAATGTTGTTGGTATTTGGATGGGGGTTGCATTGTATTTGTAAATCACTTTGGGTAGAATTGTCGTTTTCACAATGTTGGGTCTACCTATCCATGAGCATGGCATGTTTTTCCATTTATGGAGATCTCTTGTTTCTTGCAGTAGTGTTTTGTAGTTTTCTTTGAATAGGTCTTTTACATCCCTGGTTAGATTTATTCCCAAGTATTTTATTTTTTGTAGGGGCTATTATGAATGGTTTTGTTTTCCAGATTTCCTTTTCATCATTGTCTTTATTAGTGAATAGAAATCCAACTGATTTTTGTATGTTGATCTTGTATCCTGCTACTCTGCTGAATCTATTAGTTCCAGTAGTTTTCTCCTGGAGTCTTTTGGATTTTCTAAAAAGTATCATATCACCTGGGAATAAGGACAGTTTAACTTCTTCAGTACCACTTTGGATGCCCTTTATTTCTGTTTCTTGCCTCGTTGGTCTAGCTAAGACTTCCAACACAATGTTAAATAGTAGTGGTGATAAAGGGCAACCTTGTCTTGTTCCTGTTCTAAAGGGAATGTTTTCAGCCTCTCTCCATTGGGAACGATGTTGGACATTCATTTTGCGTAGATGCCTGTTATTATGTTGAGAAATTTTATTTCTATACCTATTTTATTGACAATTTTTATCAGGAATGTATGTAGGACTTTATTGAGTGCTTTTTGTGTGTCGATTGAGGAGATCATGTGATTCTTTCCTTTTATATATGTGGTGGGTTACATTGGTTGGTTTTCTAACATTGAAATATCCTTCCATAACTGGAATGAATCCTACTTGGTCACGGTGTATTATTTTTTGATATGATGCTGAAATCTATTGGCTAGAATTTTGTTGAGAATTTTTACATCTATATTCATGAGAGATATTGTTCTGTAAGTTTCTTTTTTTGTGGCATCTTTGCCTGGTTTTGCTATCAGGGTTATGCTGGCTTCAAAGAATGAATTTGGAAGTATTGCTTCATTTTCTACGTTCTGAAATAGTGTGAGTAGTACTGGCGTAAGCTCTTCTCTGAATGTTTGGTAGAAGTCTCCAGTGAAGCCATCTGGGCCAGGGATTGTTTTTTGGTGGGAGTTTTTTTTTTTTTTTTACCATGTCAATCTCTTGTTATGGGTCTGTTCAGATTTTCAATGTCATTTCATGTTAGTTAGGGTAGGTAGTGTGTCTCTAGAAATTTGTCCATTTCCTCTGGGCTTTCAAATAGCTTGGAGTATAGTTTTTAACAATACTCCTTTATGATCCTTTTTATTTCAGTTGGGTCTGTTGTAATGTCCCCCATATCATTTCTTATTTGGGTTATTTGTGTTCTCTCCTGCTTTTCTTTTGTCAGTTTGGCCAGTGATGTATCGATTTTGTTGATCCTTTCAAAGAAACAACTTCTGGTTTTGTTGATCCCTTCTATTGTTTTTCCATTCTCTATTTCATTTATCTCTGCTCTGATCTTTATTCTTTCCTTTCTTCTGATGGGTGTGTGTGTTTTTTTTCCTCTTTTCTTTCTATTTAAGTTGCGCAGCGAATGTTTTGATTTTGTCCCTTTCTTCTTTTTTGATGTGACATCTAGTGCTATAAGTTGACCTCTGAGGACTGCCGTTGCTGGGTCCCAAAGGTTTTGGTATGATGTGTTTTCATTCTTGCTTGATTCTAGCAAATTTCGATTCTATCTTTGGTTTCTTCTATTACCCAGTTGTTTTTAAGCATGGTGTTATTCAGTTTCCAGGAAATTGATTTTTTGTTTTTCCTTACACTTTCTGTTGTTCAGTTCTACTTTCATGGCATTGTGGTCAGAGAAAATACTTTGTATTATCTCAAAATTTTGGATTTTCTTGAGGATTGCTCTGTGGCCTAAGATGTGGTCTATTCTGGAGAATGTTCTGTGTATGTTGGAAAAGAATGTTTACTTTGCAGCTGTTGGGTGGAGTGTTCTGTATATGCCTATGAGGTCAAGTTGGCTGATTGTGCTCTTTAGTTTTTCTGTATCTTTGCTGAGTTTCTTTCTAGATGTTCTGCCCTTTACTGAGAGTGGTGTGTTGAAGTCTCCTGCTATTACTGTGAAAGTGTCAATTTCTGTTTTCACTGCTGTTAGAGTTTGCTTTATGTATTTGGAGCCTTGTCATTGGGTGTGTAGATGTTTATTGTGGGTATATTCATGATGGATCATCCCTTTAATCATTATATAATGCCCTTCTTTCTCTTTTATGGTGGATTTTGTTTTTAATTCTATCTTATCTCAGATTAGTGTTCCCATTCCTGCTCTTTTTTGGTAGTTATTTGCTTGATGCATTTCTTCCATCCTTTGATTTTTAATAATTTATGTCTGTTTCTAAGGTGTGTTTTATTATAGACAGCATATTGATAGATCCTGTTTTTTTTTTTTAATCCATTCTTTCACTGTGCATTTCTTTATGGCTGCATTTCTGCCATTTGCATTCAGTGTAATTATTGATAGGGCTGAGTTTATTGCTATCATTTTGTAGTTTTTTGTGTGTGTGTGTGTGTGGTGCTAACAGAGTCTTTGTTTCTATTACTCGCCCGTGCTGAGTCCCTTTTCTTTGTGGGTTTCTTTTTGTTTTTAAATAGCTTTTTTTTTTTTTATTGAGACTTTATATTTTTCTTCTTTATTTTGATGGATAGGTTTCTTGAGGTTGTGGTTAACTTGAAATTTACCCTTATCTTCCTAGGTTTGAGCCAGTCTACTATTGCTTGATATTGCCTGGCCTTCCTCTCCATTAGAAAGTTCTATACCTATACCATCTATTCCCTCTTTTATTTTCCTGACGTTTTTGTCAATTACAGATTAACCTCTCTGGTTCCCTGTTGCACTTGTTTTGGTTTTGGGTAGTTCTCGAGAGTTCATTTCCTAGGTTGATATGCGGATGGTGCAACCTTGCCTCCTAGATTCAGGCCGCGGTCTGATGTTTTGTGTTCTCAGACCAAATGGCTCCCTTTAATAATTCTTGTAGTTTTGGTTTGGCTTTTACATATTCTGTTAATTTCTGCTTATCTGGAAACGTGCTAATTTGAATGAAAGTTTTACAGGATATATTATTCTTGGTTGACAAATTTTTCCTTTCAAGGTTTTATATATGTCAGCCCATTGCCTTGTTGCCTGCATGGTTTTTGCTGAATAATCAGAATTTAGTCTTATTGTTTCTCCTCTGTATGTGACTTTTTTGTTTTTCTTGAGCTGCTTGCAAGTATTTTTTCTTTATCTTTGGTTTTAGTTATTGTGATTATGATAGGCCTTGGCATTTTTCTTTGGGATTCTAACCTATACGGGGTTCACTGAGCTTCTTGGATGGTCAGCTTTTCATCATTCATAAAACTAGGGAAGTTTTCTGTCAGTAGTTCTTCAGTGATCTCTGTGTTTTCCATTTTCTCTCTCTGTTCTGGAACTCCAATCACTTGCAAATTTTTGCTTTTGTTTGCATCCCACATAATTCTCCGGGTTTCTTTATTGTTCTTTATTTCTGATTTTTCCTCAAACAGTTGTATCCAACTATTTGTCTTCAATTTCGCTAATTTTGTCTTCCATTGTTTCAAACCTGCTCCTCAGCCCTTCTATGACACTGTCCCTTTCTGAAATCTTATCTTTTGGATTTCTAATTGTGTTTTTGTATGATTATTAGTTGTGAGTTTAGTTTGTCATTTTGTTCCTGTATTACTTTCCTGAATTGTTCCTTTTTTGTCTGTATTTTCCATGAATTTGTCTGCCTTTTCCAAAAATTTGTCTGTTTTTTCCTCATTTTTGTCTGCTCTTTGCTTCAGCTCTTGGATCACTCGAACTACTAGAGACTTGAATTCCTATCAGGTAGTTTTAGTACCTTTTCTTCACTGGAAAGTCATCTGGTGTTTATTCTGGATGCCTACTGGAACCATCCTGTCCTGTTTTTTGTAGTATGTTCTGATATTGCCTACTGTCTTTTGGATATTCAGTAGTTATTTTCTTTGTTTCTTGATTGTAGATTTGTTTGTTTCATTCTGCTTTTCTGTTTTATTTGGTTAAGTCTGAGCAGTGGAGCAGTGCGTTCTTTGTTGTTTGCTCATCTGTAGTCACAATACTTTTCACCTCATCCAATGGGCAGTGCCAGTCAATCAGCTATGGTGCAAATGGCAGGTCCAGCTGAAGGGGAGGGCCTGGGATGGGTTGTTTGTGGCAAGAACTAGGGCTCACAGCATGGACCAGGAATCAGTGCTGGGCAGGTTCAAGTAGGCCGTGCCTCTGCTGCTTGGAAGTATGATGTTCAGTGCATGGTGCAGGTAGACATGAAAGATGGGGGAGGTTGTGATGTGTTGAGCTAATAGTTGTATGGGAAAGAGGAGAGAGAAACAGGAGCTAAAAACAAACAAGAACTAAAGAAAAAAGTGCTAAGGGAGCTTGCCATTGAAGTGGAGAGAAGAGACCCAAAAATGGAGCAAACTAACAAACAAAACAGGGGAAAAAAGACAAAAAAAAATCTAGACAAAAATTTGGAAAAGAATAGCCCCCAGGAGTCCCGGAGTACCATCACAGGGGCAGCTTAGACTGGGGGAGTGGCTCCCAGGCTGCGCAGTATAGCCTGGCTAGAGGGAGCATAGATGTCACACAGCACCAGGTATTCAGGAGACAGGAAAAGATGACAAGTGTAGAGAAATGAGACATAGAGAGAAAAAGAGAGAGAAAAGAAAAGAAAAAAATATAGAAAGAAGAAAATAAAAGATGCCCCCAGGTACTCAGGTGCATAGATTGGGGGAATGTCTCCTAAGCTGTGCAGTGTAGCTCAGCTAGAAGGAGCTCCCAATCGGCAAAAAGAAAAAGAAAACAAACAAACAAAACAGAGCAAAGCAAAATAAGGCAAACAAAAGCCCCAGGGATCCCCCCAAGCGTGGTGTCTTGGGCCGGGGGAGTGATTATCCAGTCAAGCATGGCTCTCAGTCTTTCAAGAAGAAGCAAAGATGGCACATGGAGCCAGGTGTTCCAGAGAAAGTAGGAGGAAGTGGTAGGAGCTACAGAAGAAACCAACAAAGGTAGAAGGAACCAACATCTGCTCAGGAGCCTGGCCAGTGTGGGCAGGGTGAATCCAAGCAGTCTGAGGCCAAAGCAGTTGCCTCCTGGCCAAGACTGCAGCTGGTGGGAAGTAGAGGAGGCCGAAGGGGGTGGAAGAAGGGGAGGGTTAGGAAAGCATATATTGCTCCTTACCAGATGCTCTGTCTCCTGCTGGGAGTTTTGTAAAGCTGCTTTCCTGTACTCCCTGTCCGCTGATCTCTAAAATAGGTGGGGAGAATCCAAGTAGCACAGATGCTGCACTTTCCAGGCAGCTGAGTCACCACAGCCAGCCAGGAAGCTCAGAGATGGAGCAGCCGGAAGAGAATGGGGGTGGGAGGGGGGCGGCTTGGGAAAGCATGTATCACTGGTTACCAGGTCCTCTGTCTCCTATTGACTGCCAATCCCCAGCTGGAATCCAAGATGGCGGATCCATGCTGCGTTAGTGATGGTGCCCTCTGCACACATCTCTCCTCTCCGTCTGTTGTCTGTCAGTTTCCTATTCCATTCGGTGCTTGGCTGAATTCTTTATCTTTTAGGCACTTCACATTCCAGTAATGATGTTTTTCTCTGTTTTACTTAGTTTTTCAGGTCTTTGCTGCAGAGGGACGTCAAGGTGCTTCTGCCTACGGTGCCATGTTGGCCAAAGGTGTCTTTTCTTTCAAGTTTTATTTAACATATTACTTAACCTTCTTACCAGAGCAGTTTTACAGGAGAGAATAAATAATGTAGAAATCATCCAAATTAGAGACTCAGAAGTAAAAATAGCTGTATTGGTAAAAGACTTGATTTTATGTAGACAGAGGAATTCCTAAGAAACAACACAAAATATTATAGCAATAAATGAATTTAGCAAAGTATTCAGAGTAAAAATAAATCAACATACAAAAATTAGCTATGTTTCTATACAACAGCAATAAACACTTCAGAAAGAAATTTAGTAAACACTTAAAACTACAAAACATTGGTGAAAGAAACTTAAAAAGCCCTAAACCATGTCATGGTTTTAGAGAATTAATATTGGTAATGAGGAAATACTGCCAAAACTTATCTACATATTTAATGCAATCCTGATTAAAATCCAGACAACCACTTTTAGAAATGGCAAAGCCAAGCACCACAAATCAACTGAGTCTTGAAATAGAAGAACAAAGTTGGAAGACACACTGCCCAAATATCAAAACCTTTTACAAAGGTATAGAAATCAAAACAGTGTGATACTGACCATTTTAGGATGTTTTCTAGAGAAGCAAAATCAATGTAGCATATAAATATATATGCGTGTGTGTATATATGTACATGTGTATATGTCTACATGTGTATATACGTATATGTGTGTGTATATATAGGTGCATTTATATGTGTATGTATATGTGCGCATGTGTATGTATATGTGTGTGTGTGTGTGTGTGTGTGTGTGTGTGTATACAGAGAAGGAGAGAGATGCGAGGGCAGAAATTTATATCAAGAAAATGGCTCATGTGGTTGTAAAGACTAGAAAGTCCTAAGTCCGTGGGTGAGGTCGGAGGCTTATCCTGAGTCACATAGCTTCACATAGCTGCAGGTTCTGGAAACCCAAGATCAGCAGGTCAGACAGCAGGCCTCGAGCTCACAGGCTATGAAGGCCAACTAGCACGAAGATTGGCAGGTAATATGTCAGTTCCCTGGCTCGTAGGGTACAAAGGCTGACAAATCCCAAGAGTGCCAGGTAAGCTGCTAGCTCAAGCACCAAGAACCAGAGGACAGATGCAGGATCCAGAGTAAGATAAAGCCAGTGACCTTTGCCAGAAAGTCACATGCATTGGACGTAGAACATACCCCTTAGGAAACTCATTTTCAACTGATTAACTGTTTGGAGCAGATCTCACCATGGACGTGATAGCATTGTATCAGATATGACTACGGAAGTGATTACGTCATCACACAGCTGCCAAACTACATCATAACTGCCAAGCCATTGAGAATTATGGCCCCGCCAAGTTGACACATAACCTTAACCATCACTTAATGTAAGTATAGACAGAGTAATAGAAATCAGAGACCACTTGATTTAGGCCAATTAGTTTTCAATCAAAGTGCAAAGACCATTCGATAAGAAAAGAATAATCTCTTCACAAATATTCCTTGGACAACGGATATTCACATACAAAGGAAGGGATTTTGAGCTTATATCATCCTATATAACAAAATTAGCTGAAATTAGCTGAATAATTAGCTGAAAAATGTGTCAATGTCCAAATGATTAGAACGAAGCATATGCAAATTTCAGAAGAAAACATAGGGTTAAATATTCATGATCTAGGTTTTGTAATAAAATATTAGATACGACACCAAAAGCATGAGTAGTTTAAAATAGAAACACAGAGAGAAACATAGAGATACATAGAGTTGGAAAGAGAGAGCTAGAGAGACACAAAGAGAGGTGCAGAGAGGAAAACAAAATCAGAGAGAGAGAATAAGAAATAGACACAGAAATCCAGGGAGAAGCAGAACTACCTCCTCCCAGAGACAGAGACAGGACAGACAGACAGACAAAGACAGTGAGACAGAAAGGAAAAGTGAGATACAGATTTTGAGACAGGTTGAAAGGGGGATAGAGAGAGAGAAGGAAAGAGGCAAAAAGAGATGTTCAGAGATAGACAAAGACACCCAGAGACATGGAGAGAGAGAAACAGACACAGACAAAGACTGATGAGAAGAACAAAAGAGAAGCAGAGTGAGAGGCAGAGATGTACAGAAGGGAAGGAAGATAGAAAAAATACAGAGAAATGCAGAGAAAATAATAAATTCACTCAGTCAGACATTGAGAAATACACAGAGACAGGGGGAAAGATTTCTGTAGTTATTAGGTGCTGTCCAGTCAATTCCAGCTCATAGCGACCCTATGTACAACAGAATGAAACACTATCCAGTTCTGGCCCATACTCATTAACAGTTGCTGTGTTTCAGCCAATTGTTGCAGCCACTGTATCAATCCATCTCATTGAGGGTCTTCCTCTTTTTTACTGACCCTTTACATTACCAAGCATGATATCCCTCATACACTAGTCCCTCCTGATAATATGTCAAAAATATGTGAGATAAAGTCTTGCCATCTTTGCTTCAAATGAGCATTTTGGCTATACTTCTTCCAAGACAGATTTGTTCATTCTTCTGGCAGTCTATGGTATTTTCAATATCCTTCGCCAATGCCATCGTTGAAAGGCATCAGTTCTTCTTTAACCAGCTTTCACATGCATACAAGATGATTAAAAACACCATGACTCAGCAAAAAAAAAAAAAAAACAAACAAATAAGAGGAAAAGACAATATATGAGGATAAAATATTCAGCACAAAAAATTAACTGGAAAAAAGAAACCGTCAACAATACACACAAAAAGACATCAAAATGACAACATACCTATTCATAATTATGCTGAATGTAAATGGGCTGAATGCACCAGTAAAGAGACAGAGAATGGCAGAATGGATAAAAAAACACGATCCGTCTATATGAAGCCTAAAAGAGACACGCCTTAGACTTGGAGACACAAACAAAAATTCAAAGGATGGAAAAAAATATATCAAGCAAACAACAATCAAAACAGAGCAGGTGTGACAATATTAATTGCTCACAAAATAGGTTTTACGGTTAAGTCCAGCAGAAAGGTTAAGGAAGGACACTATATAATGATTACAGGGATGAAATACTAGGTGGGTATAACCATATTAAATTATGCAGCCAGTGACAGGGCTTCAAGATACATAAAACGAACTCTAACAGCTTAGAAAAGTGAGATAGAAAGTTCTAGAATAATAGTAGGAGACTTCAACACGCCACATTGGTGATGGACAGAACATCCAGAAATAAGTTCAATAAAGACACTGAAGATATATGAAAGTATGAACCAACTTGACCACAGACATATACAGAACGCTCCGCCCAACAGCAGCCAAGTATATGTCTTTTACAACACACATGGAACATTCTCTGGAATAGACTACATATTAGGTCATAAAGCAAGCCTTAACAGAATCAAAAATATCGAAATATCACAAAGCATCTTCTCTGATGGTAAAGCCATAAAAGTAGAAGTCAATACCAGAAAAAACAGGGAAAAGAAATCAAACACTTGGAAAGTGAACAACACCCTGCTCAAAAATGACTGGGTTATAGAAGAAATTAAGGATGGAATAAAGAAATTCACAGAATCCAATGAGAATGAAAACACTTTCTATCAGAGCCTTTGGAACACAGCTAAAGCAGTGCTCAGAAGTCAATTCATATCAATAAACGCATAAATCCAAAAAGAGGAGAGGGCCAAAAGCAAAGAATTATCCCTATGACTTGAACAAATAGAAAGAGGGCAACAAAAGAAACCCTTAGGCACCAGAAGAAAGCAAATAATAAAAGTAAGAGCAGAATTAAAGGAAATAGAAAACAGAAAAAACAGTTGAAAGAGTTAAGAAGACCAAAAGCTGATTCTTTGAAAAAACTAACAAAATTGATAAACCATTCTCCAAACTGACAAAAGAAAAATGTGAGAAGAAGCAAATAACACAAATAAGAAATGAGATGGGCCATATCAAAACAGACCCAACTGAAATTAAAAGATTTGTATCTAATTACCCTGAAAAAAAAATTGTGCTCTAAGAAATTTGAAATACTAGATGAAATGGATGAATTTCTAGAAACACACTACCTACCTAAAATAACACAGCGGTAGAACAGCTGAATAAACTCATAACAAGAGATAGGAAAGTTAATTTAAAAACCCTGAACAACAGCAAAGAAAAAAAAAAAAAAACAAACCTGGCCCTGAAGGTTTCACTGGAGAATTCTACCAAACTTTCAGAGAAGAATTAACACCACTACTAATAAATGTATTTCAGAGTACAGAAAAGGATGGAATACTCCCAAACTCATTCTATGAACCCAGCATATCCCTGATACCAAAACTGGGTAAAGACACCACGAAAAAAAGAAAATTACAGAGCAATATCCCTCAGGAACTTAGATGCAAAAATCCTCAACAAAATTCTATCCAATAGAATTCAACAACATATCAAAGTAATAATGATAAAAAGAATTCACCATGAACGAGTGGTAGGCAAGGATGGTTCAACATCAGAAAAACAACCAACGTAATCCATCATATAAACGAAAAAAAAAAAAAAAGACAAGAACCATATGATCTTAACAATTGATGCAGAAAAGGCATTTGACAACGTCCAACACCCATTCAGGATAAAAACTCTCAGCAAAATAGGAATAGAAGGGAGATTCATCAGCCTAATAAAGGGCATTTACACAGAGCCCATAGCCAACATCACCCTAAATGTAAAGAGTCTGAAAGCATTCCCACTCTGCTCCCTTCTTTTATCTCAAAAGAGATTAGGCTAAAACACAAATTTAATCCTATAGATTTAGTCCTGCTTCGTTAGCATAACTTCCACTAATCCCATTGTATTAACATCATAGAAATAGAATTTACAACGCATAGGAAAATCACATCAGATTACAAAATTCTGAAGAATCACAAAATACTAGGAATCATGGCCTAGCCAATTTGAAACACAGATTTTGGGGGGACACAGTTCAATCCATGACAACCTCCATGGTCAGATTTTTTGTAAGTGTTTTATTCTTCTGCTTATGATTGTAAAAACAATGGTTTTCATAATTTCCTTTTCAGATTGTTTGTGCTGGAGCATAGAAACACAGCTGATGTCTGTGGATTGATCTTCTGCCCTGAAACCTTAATGAATTTGTGTATTATCTGCAGGAGTTTTCTTTGGATTCTTCTGGGATTTTACAGATTATTAAATTACTTGCAAATAGAGATTGTTTTTCTTTTTTTCTGATATGGATGTTACTTATTTTGTGTTTCTTTGTTTTTCCTAATAGTTTTGGCTTGGACTATCAGTACAGTGTTGATTAGCAGTGATAAACATGAGCATCCATGCCTTGTTCTTGATATTGCGGGGAAAATTTTCACTCTTCCATCATTGAATATGATGCTTGTTACTTTTTTTTTTAATAATTTTTATTCTGCTTTAAGTGAACGTTTACAAATCAAGTCACCCTGTCACATGTAAACTTATATACACCTTACTACATACTCCCATTTATTCTCCCCCTAATGAGTCAGTCCACTCCCTCCTTCCAGTCTTTCCTTTCGTGACCGTTTTGCCAGTTTCTAACCCTCTCTACCCTCCCATCTCCACTCCAGACAGGAGGTGCCAACACAGTCTCAAGTGTCCACCCGATACAAGCAGCTCACTCTTCATCTACATCTCTCTCCAACCCATTGTCCAGTCCCTTCCATGTCTGATGAGTTGTCTTTGGGAATGGTTCCTGTCCTGGGCCAACAGAAGGTTTGGGGACCATGACTGCTGGGATTCCTCTAGACTCAGTCAGACCATTAAGTCTGGTCTTTTTATGAGAATTTGGGGTCTGCATCCCACTGTTCTCCTGCTCCCTCAGGGGTTCTCTGTTGTGCTCCCTGTCAGGGCAGTCATTGGTTGTGGCCAGGCACCATCTAGTTCTTCTGGTCTCAGGATGATGTAAGTCTCTGGTTCATGTGGCCCTTCCTGCCTCATTGTTATCGTGTGACCTTGGTGTTCTACATTCTCCTTTGATCCAGGTGGGTTGAGACCAATTGATGCATCTTAAATGGCTGCTTGCTAGCATATAAGACCCCAGATGCCACACTCAAAGTGGGATGCAGAATGTTTTCTTAACAGAATTTATTTTGCCAATTGACTTAGAAGTTCCCTTAAGCCATAGTTCCCAAACCCCTGCCCTTGCTCCGCTGACCTTTGAAGCATTCAGTTTATCCTGAAAATTTCTTTGCTTTTGGTGCAGTCAAATTGAGCTGACCTTCCCTGTATTGAGTATTGTCCTTCCCTTCACCTAAAGCAGCTTTTATCTACTATCTAATCAGTAAATAAGCCTCTCCCACCCTCCCTCCCCCATAACCACAAAAGAAGTGCATTCTCAGTTTGTACTATTTCTCAAGATCTTATAATAGTGGTCTTCTACAATATTTGTACTTTTGCATCTGACTAATTTCACTCAGCATAATGCCTTCCAGGTTCCTCCATGTTATGAAATGTTTCACAGATTCGTCACTGTTCTTTATCAATGCGTAGTATTCCATTGTGTGAATATACCATAATTTATTTACCCATTCATCCATTGATGGACACCTTGGTTGCTTCCAGGTTTTTGCTATTGTAAACAGAGCTGCAATAAACATGGGTGTGCCTATATCTCTTCGTGTGAAGGCTCTTATTTCTCTAGGGTATATTCCGAGGAGTGGGATTTCTGGGTTGGATGGTAGTTCTATTTCTAACTGTTTAAGAAAACGCCAGATAGATTTCCAAAGTGGTTGTACCATTTGACATTCCCACCAGCAGTGTATAAGAGTTCCAATCTCTCCACAGCCTCTCCAACATTTAGTATTTTGTGTTTTTTGGATTAATGTTGGAGTGAGATGGAATGTCATCGTATTTTTAATTTGCATTTCTCTAATGGCTAATGATCGAGAGCATTTTCTCATGTATCTGTTAGCTGCCTGCATATCTTCTTTAGGGAAGTGCATGTTCATACCCTTCGCCCAATTTTTGATTGGGTTGTTTGTCTTTTTGTGGTTGAGTTTTAACAGAATCATATAGATTTTAGAGATCAGGCGCTGGTTGGAGATGTCATAGCTGAAATTTTTTTCCCAGTCTGTAGGTGGTCTCTTTACTCTTTTGGTGAAGTCTTTAGATGAGCATAGGTGTTTGATTTTTAGGAGCTCGCAGTTATCTGGTTTCTCTTCATCATTTTTGGTAATGTTTTGTATTCTGTTTATGCCTTGTGTTAGGGCTCCTAAGGTGGTCCCTGTTTTTTCTTCCATGATCTTTATCGTTTCAGTCTTTATGTTTAGGTCTTTGATCCACTTGGAGTTCGATTTTGTGCATGGTGTGAGGCATGGGTCCTGTTTTGTTTTTTTGCAAATGGATATCCAGTTATGCCAGCACTATTTGTTAAAAAGACTATCTTTTCCCCAATTAACTGACACTGGCCCTTTGTCAAATATCAGCTGCTCATATGTGGTTGCATTTATATCTGGGTTCTCAGTTCTGTTCCATTGGTCTATGTGCCTGTTGTTGTACCAATACCAGGCTGTTTTGACTACTGTGGCTGTATAATAGGTTCTAAAATCAGGTAGAGTGAGGCCTCCCACTTTCTTCTTTTTCAGTAATGCTTTACTTATCCAAGGCTTCTTTCCCTTCCATATGAAGTTGGTGATTTGTTTCTCCATCACATTAAAAAATGTCATTGGAATTTGGATCAGAAGTGCATTGTATGTATAGATGGCTTTCGGTAGAATAGATATTTTTACTATGTTAAGTCTTCCTATTCGTGAGCAAGGTATGTTTTTCCACTTAAGTAGGTCCTTTTTAGTTTCTTGCTCTAGTACTTTGTAGTTTTCTTTGTATAGGTCTTTTACATCTTTGGTAAGATTTATTCCTAAGTATTTTATCTTCTTGGGAGCTACTGTGAATGGTATTGATTTGGTGATTTCCTTTTCAATGTTCTTTTTATTGATGTAGAGGAATCCAGGTGATTTTTGTATGTTTATCTTATAACCTGAGACTCTGCCAAACTCTTCTATTAGTTTCAGTAGTTTTCTGGAGGATTCCTTAGGGTTTCCTATGTATTAGATCATGTCATCTCCAAATAGAGATAATTTTAATTCCTCCTTGCCAATCCAGATGCCTTTTATTTCTGTGTCTAGCCTAATTGCCCTGGCTAGGACCTCTAGCACAATGTTGAATAAGTGTGGTGATAAAGTGCATCCTTGTCTGGTTCCCGTTCTCAAGGGAAATGCTTTCAGGCTCTCTCCATTTAGAGTGATGTTGGCTGTTGGCTTTGTATAGAGGCCCTTTGTTGTGTTGAGGAATTTTCCTTCAATTCCTATTTTGCTGAGAGTTTTTACCATGAATGGGTGTTGGACTTTGTCAAATGCCTTTTCTGCATCAATTGATAAGATCATGTGGTTTTTGTCTTTTGTTTTATTTATATGGTGGATTACATTAACGGTTTTTCGAATATTAAACCAGCCTTGCATACCTGGTATAAATCCCACTTGGTCGTGGTGGATTATTTTTTTGATATGTTGTTGAATTCTATTGACTAGAATTTTGTTGAGGATTTTTGCGTCTATGTTCTTGAGGGATATAGGTCTGTAATTTTCTTTTTTTGTGATATCTTTACCTGGCTTTGGTATCAGGGATATGGTGGATTCATAGAATGAGTTGGGTAGTATTTCATCATTTTCTATGCTTTGAAATACCTTTAGTAGTAGTGGTGTTAACTCTTCTCTGAAAGTTTGGTAGAACTCTGCAGCGAAGCTGTCTGGGCCAGGGCTTTTTTTCAGTTGGTTTTTTTTTTTTTTTTATTACCTTTTCAATCTCTCTTTTTGTTATGGGTCTATTTAGTTGTTCCACTTCTGATTGTGTTAGTTTAGGTAGGTAGAGTTTTTCTAGGAATTCATCCATTACTTGTAGGTTTGCGAGTTTGCTAGAGTACAATGTTTTGTAATAATCTGATATGATTCTTTTAATTTCAGTTGGGTGTGTTGTTATATGGCCCAACTTGTTACTTATTCGGGTTATTTGTTTCCTTTCCTGTATTTCTTTAGTCAGTCTGGTCAATGGTTTATCAATTTTGTTAATTTTTTCAAAGAACCAGCTTTTGGCTTTGGTAATTCTTTCAATTGTTTTTCTGTTCTCTAATCCATTTAGTTCAGCTCTAGTTTTTAATTATTTGTTTTCTTCTGGTGCCAGATGGATTCTTTTGTTGCTCGGTTTCTATTTGTTCAAGTCGTAGGGACAGTTCTCTGATTTTGGCTCTTTCTTCTTTATGTATGCGTGCATTCATTGATATAAATTGACCTCTGAGCATTGCTTTTGCTGTGTTGCAGAGATTTTGATATGAAGTGTTTTCATTCTCGTTGCATTTCATGAATTTCTTTATTCCATCCTTAATGTCTTCTATAACCCAGTCTTTTTTCGGCAGGATATCGTTCAGTTTCCAAGTATTTGATTTCGTTCCCTGATTTTTCTGTTATTGATTTCCACTTTTATGGCCTTGTGGTCTGAGAAGATGCTTTGTAATATTCTGATGTTTTGGATTCTGCACAGGTTTGTTTTATGACCTAATATGCGGTCTATTCTAGAGAATGTTCCATGTGGGCTAGAAAAAAAGTATACTTTGCAACTGTTGGGTGGAGAGTTCTGTACAAGTCAATGAGGTCAAGCTGGTTGATTGTAGCAATTAGGTCTTCCATGTCTCTATTGAGCTTCTTACTGGAAGTCCTGTCCTTCTCCAAAAGTGGTGTGTTGAAGTCTCCTAGTATAATTGTGGAGGTGTCTATCTCACTTTTCAGTTCTGTTCAAGTTCGTTTTATGTATCTTGCAGCCCTGTCATTGGGTGCATAAATATTTAATATGGTTATATCTTCCTGGTCAATTGTTCCTTTAATCATTATGTAGTGTCCTTCTTTATCCTTTGTTGTGGATTTAACTTTAAAGTCTATTTTGTCAGAAATTAATATTGCTACTCCTGCTCTTTTTTGATTGTTGCTTGCTTGATATATTTTTTTCCATCCTTTGAGTTTTAGTTTGTTTGTGTCTCTAAGTCTAAGGTGTGTCTCTTGTAGGCAGCATATAGACAGATCGTGTTTCTTTAACCAGTCTGAGACTCTCTGTCTCTTTATTGGTACATTTAGTCCATTTACGTTCAGAGTAATGATAGATAATTATGTGTTTAGTGCTGTCATTTTGATGCCTTTTTGTGTGCATTGTTGACGATTACATTTTTCCAGTTACTTTTTTGTGCTGAGATATTTTCTTTGTAAATTGTGTGTTCCTCATTTTCATAGTAGTTGAATTTATGTTTGCTGAGTCGTTATGTTTTCTCGGTTTTTATTTTAAGTTGTGGAATTGTTATATCTCTTTGTGGTTACCTTAATATTTACCCCTATTTTTCTAAGTAAAAACCTAACTTGTATCGTCCTATATCGCCTTGTTTTCCTCTCCATATGGCAGTTCTATGCCACCTGTATTTTGTCCCTCTTTTTGGTATTGTGATCTTTTACTTAATGACTTCAATGATTCCCTGTTTTGAGCATTTTTTTCTTTTTCGAATTAATCTTAATTTGTTTTTGTGACTTCGCTATTTGAGTTGATATCAGGATGTTCTGTTCTGTGACCTTGTCTTGTGCTGGTATCTGCTATTATTGATTTTCTGACCAATTTTCTTTAGTATTTCTTGTAGCATTGGTTTGGTTTTTGCAAATTCTCTAAGCTTGTGTTCATCTGTAAAGGTTTTAATTTCACGTTCATATTTGAGAGAGAGTTTTGCTGGATATATGATCCTTGGCTGACAGTTTTTCTCCTTCAGTGCTCTATATATGTCATCCCATTGCCTTCTTGACTGCATGGTTTCTGCTGAGTAGTCTGAACTTATTGATTCTCCTTTGTAGGAGACCTTTCTTTTATCCCTGGCTGCTTTTAAAATTTTCTCTTTATCTTTGGTTTTGGCAAGTTCAATGATAATATGTCTTGGTGATTTTCTTTTTGGATCAATCTTATATGGGGTTTGATGAGCATCTTGGATAGATACGCTTTCGTCTTTCATGATGTCGGGGAAGTTTTCTGCCAACAGATCTTCAACTATTCTCTCTGTATGTTCTGTTATCCCTCCCTGTTCTGGAACTCCAATCACACGCATGTTATTCTTCTTGATAGAGTCCCACATGATTCTTAGGGTTTCTTCATTTTTTAAAATTCTTTTTCCTGATTTGTCTCCAACTATATTGGTGTCAATTGCCTTATCCTCCACCTCCCCCACTCTGCATTCCAATTGCTCGATTCTGCTCCTCTGACTTCCTTTTGAGTTGTCTAATTCTGTAATTTTACTGTTAATCTTTTGGATTTCTGAATGCTGTCTCTCTATGGATTCTTGCAGCTTATTAATTTTTCCCCTATGTTCTTGAATAATCTTTTTGATTTCTTCAACTGCTTTATCAGTGTGTTCCTTGGCTTTTTCTGTAAATTGCCTTATTTCATTTATGAGGTCATGCCTGATGTCTTGAAGCATTCTGTAAATTAGTTTTTTATATTCTGCACCTGGTAATTCCAGGATTGTATCTTCATTTGGGAAAGATTTCGATTCTGTAATTTGGGGAGTTGTAGAAGCAATAATAGTCTGCTTCTTTATGTGGTTTGATATCGACTGCTGTCTCCGAGCCATCTCTAAGATATTGTAGTGATTTATTTTATATTTGCTCACTGAGTCTTATCTTGTTTTATTTTCTTTCAGTCATAGATGGGCTACTAGATTGCGCTGTCTCGATTGTTGTAGCCTTTGAATCACTAATGTCTTATTACCAGCTGCTTTGAGCTGTTACCAGAAATATAAGCCTAAGAGTCCATTCACTATTCTTGAGTAGAATCTGATTTTGGGTCACCAAGTGTGTGGGGTAGACTGTCACGTATTTGCTTACAGGAGTAATAGTGATAGTTGTGTGCACCAGATTCTAGTAGCAGCAGGGAGTCACATTCCGGGGGGGGACAGGATGCTGACAGACTTCCCCCAAGTGCCAGTGAGGTAGGTGTGTCTCTATTCCTAAAGGACTTTGGTGGGTGGGTTGCACAGCTGTGCCTTAGGCACCCAATGCTGATACCTCTACAGATCGGTAGGTGTCATTATCCTCAGATCCCTATGGCAGGAGGCTAAGTGGTATGGGTGGAGCTTCAGCCCTCAGTTCCCCGTTGTGGGTCAGTGAGGGCTCTGTTTAATAGGTAGAGATATCAGACCTGGAGAACTTGTCTTTCCAGTAATCTGCTAAAACAATTACATTCAGATCAGTATCAGAATTGCTTTTGCTTTATAACAGCCACCTTTTTCCCTGTAGGGAGGAAAGTTCAAGACTGTGGATCGCATATGCTTGGGTGGAGCTGTTTCTGTACTTTTATTCCAAATTTGGGGTGTCAGGGAAGGATTTTTGATCCCTGGGTTTCTTGTAGCTGCTTCTCTCAGGCCAGGAGAATGGGTTAGGAAAAGACAAAACAAAAAACAAAAAACTGCAGAGCATTTCACTTTCTGGCCCCGGAAATTCCAATGTTAATGAAGCTGCCTGGGAAGGGAGGGGAGGAATCAGATAGATAGGAGAAAGTAGCACCCAGGAATATAGACAAAGTTACTTATCTTGCTTGGTGATGACTGTTTTATCTGAGATTCCCCAGGGGCATGTAGCCTGTGTGCACTGCCTGGGTTGAGATTTCCCCCGAGGGTCAGGCCCGCGTCTTGTGCTTGTGCTGTCTCAGGAGCCATGGTCAGCTCTTCCACTCCCTGTCCAAAGCCCAGCGCCAATGTTCCCTGGCTGGGACGCTGAACTCCAGGCTCCAAAACAGTTGCTGCCTCCCAGTGACTTCTCCTCCTGTCAGCTGCATCACTGTGCTGCCTGCAGGCACTGGCTGGGCTTCCCCTGAGGTCACTTCTGGGGGCTAGGGCTGCATCCCATGTTTGCGCCATCTCAGGATGCCATGCCCAGCTCCCCTGCACCCAATGCAAAGCCTGGCGCCAAGGTTTTCTGACTGGGATGCTGGCTCCAGGCTCCGAAAACAGTCGCTGCTTCCCCGTGGTTGCTCGTTCTTCCGTTAGCCACGTCAGTGTGCAGCCTGCTTGCACTGGCTGAGTCTCTATGGAGGTTACCCCAGGGGGCTGAGGGTTAGGGCTGTGTCCTGTGCCTACCCCGCCTCAACAAGCTGCAATCAGCCTCACCACTCGGCACCAGGGAACCACAAGGGCTCAAGGCTATGGTGCCGGTCACCGGCTTCAGAGGCAGTTGCTGTTTCAGGATGCAGCTTTTCGCTCACCTGGCTCTCAGGTCAACCCTTTAGATCTGTGTTTGATGGTCAGGGTTCGTAGATTGTCATGTATGTGATCGATTCACTTGTTTTTCCGAGTCTTTGTTGCAAGAGGGATCTGAGGTAGCTTGTACCTAGTCAGCCATCTTGGCCCCACCCTCTGCCTCCTGTGTTGTGTTTTTATTATAAATAAACTTTATATTAAGGAGTTTTCTACTATACCTAGTTTGTTAAATACCTTTATTTTAAAAGAGTGTTAGATTTTGTCACTTGCCTGTTTTTAATCAATTAAGAGAATTATCATGTTTTTACTCAAATAATGCACACCTTCTATGCTTGTTTGCCATACATCCCTTCCTACCACAAGGTATCCTTCAGTGCACTATGCTAATTTTTTACATATTAATTACGTTTGACATTGTGGCGCTTATGGAAATACTTCACAGCAGGGAGGGCATGGGTGGAAAACAAGCATGGAAGGTGTGCATTATTTGTATAAAAATATTACTGTTCTTATATTGAAAATTGTCTTACATCCTAGGAGAAATCCTACTTGGTCATGGTATAGAATCATTTTAATATGCTGTTGTATTTGTTTTCCTACTATTTCAGTGAGGACTTTTGTATCTATAATCATGAAGGCTATTTCTTTTGCTGTACCTTTTCTCTTGAGGCAGGCATCTTTTTCTGTCTTTTTTTTTTTATCACAACAATGCTGGCCTCACAGGATAAGTTAAGAAATGTTTCCTCCTCTATTTTTAACAAGTGTTTGAGAAGGATTGTTTCTAATGCCTTAGTATTTGGTAGAATTTACGAATGAAGCCTTCTTGTAAAGGTCTTTTCCCTGCTGGGACGTTTGATTGCAATTTTGACCTCTTTTCTTGTTATAGGTCAGTTTCTATTTCTTCTTAATCCAATTTAGGTAGTGTGTATGTTTCTGTCAATTTAGTTATTCTGTTTAGGTTATCTAGGATTTTAGCACAGAATTGTTTATACTATTGTTATAATCCCCTTAATTTCTACAAACTTGTTGGTAGTGTTCACACTTTCAAAGACTCCTAGTGGTGCAGTGGTTAAACACTCAGCTTCTGACCAAAAGGTCAGTGGTTCAAATTCCACCAGCCACTCTATAGGAGAGATATGACAATCAGATTCTGTAAAGATTTCAGCCTTGCAAACTCTATGGGGCAGTTCTACTCCAGCCTGTCAGATCACCATGAGTCAGGAATGGGTTTTGCATTATCAATTTAATTTCTGATTTTAGTTACGAACATCTCCCTCTTTTTTTTTTTTTTTTTGCCAGTTTAGCTACGACTTATCCATTTTGTTGCTCTTTTCAAAGAGTTAATTCTTGGTTTTATTGATTCTCTTGATTGCTTTTTTTCTGTTTCATTTATATGTGTGCTCTAGTATATTTTATTTCCTTCCTTACACTACTATTGATGATGAATTGCTATTTTTCTAGTTCCTCAAGATTTAAAGTTAGGGTCTTTTCTTCTTTTGTTATTGTAGACATTTATAACTATAAATTTGCCCCTGAAAACTGCCCTCATGGCACAGTGATTAAACACTCAGCTGCTAAATGAAATTTTGGTGGCTTAAACCCAAAAGCTGCTCCACGAAAGATGTGGCAGTCTGCTTCTGTAAGATTTACAGCCTTGGCAAACCCTTTGACACAATTCTCCTCTGTTCTGTGAGGTCCCTATGAATAAAAATCAATTTAACTACAATGTGTTTGGTTTAGACCTTGTGAGCCTGATGTTTAAGTTGGCTTGATACACTAGCAAATCTGTGTTTTTCCCCCAAAATCATGTCCACTTAGACAACTTTTGTGGTGGATCATTTAAAAAAAAAAAAGTGAATGAGTTTTTAACTTGAGTACTGTGGTTTTGACTTAGAAAGAACATTTAGTTCAGGATTTTTAATTTTTGTTTTTCTGAACAGCATCATGAGCTTACTTTAACTCTGCTCTATAAAAAAGTGCTTCATATGCCTGTTTTATGATCTGGGCTTTCAGTAGTTACCCTGAGAAACGTTGGTACTAGTTGGCTCATTTGAAAAGTGCACCAAAAAAGGAAAACTATGGGTTGTTTATTTTGACCAATGTAACAAAGCCTCGAAATAATACAATTTATTCTAAATTTACTTCTATAAAGAACTATTTAAAGCACACAGAAGATAGAGTTATGAAAATGGAATATTTTCTTACCTATGGATGGTATTGTTAGATTGTAATATTCTGTTAAAGAGATTTCTTTTGTTTGATTTAATGATAAATAAGTGCTTCTATATATTTAACAGTTCAAGTATTCCCAGGAATTAATGAAAGTGAACTTCTTATAAAACTTTATGTCAATTTCAAAGGAATTTCCAAGTACCTTAGAATAGTATAAGATTATGGAGTATGTTCAAGTGAAAAGATAGTAATTTTGCACTGAAATGAAAGAAACTAGTTGGTCCAGAATTAGAAAGAGAAACACTGAGGAGGAAATTTAGGTGGCTATGGCAGGTTAAAAATGATTAAAAGAAGGTTATGAAGAGAAGGCAAAAGTGTTCACCAAGTGTCTTAGGTTGGGTTCTCTAGACAAGCAGAACCAGTGAAGAGTACGTACACATAAGGGAGATTTATCTAAGGAGATGGCTTATGCAACTGTAGAACTGGCAAGTCCCAAGTCAGTGGGTCAGGCATAACTTACCTCCAGGGGCTGATGAACCCAAAATTGGCAGGTCAGAGAGTGGGACACTGACTCACCGACTGTGAGGGCGGATGATTCCAAAGTTTTGCAGGCAATGTGGTAGGCCACTACGTCAGTAGGACAGATGATGATGAACCAGATGCAGGATACCAATGTGAACTTTCGCAGAGTGTCTATATACATACTGGATTCAGGCCACACCCCCAAGGAAGTTCCACTTACAACTGATTGACTGATCACATCAAAAAATATCATGGAGAGGCGGGGCCAAGATGGCGGACTACATAGACACTACCTCGGATCCCTCTTGCAACACAGACTTGGAAAAACAAGTGAATCAATCATATACATAACAATCTATGAACCCTGAACAACAAACACAGATTTAGAGACAGAAAACAAACAAATACGGGGAAGCAGCGACTGTTTTCGGAGCCTGGAGCCAGCGTCCCAGTCAGGTAACCTTGGCGCCGGGCTTCTGGGCCCAGGGGAACTAGACTCATAAATCTTGTGATGGTGCAAACAAGGGGCGCAGCCCTACCCCCCTGAACTGAACCCGGGAGGGGGCCCAGCCAGTCCGTGGGCGGTGTGGGGAGCAGCTGGTGGGAGAAGTCCCTGGGAGGCAGTGACTGGTTTTGGAGCCAGGAGTGCAGCGTCCCAGCTGGGGAACCTTAGCGCCGGGCTTTTGATAGGGCGCTGTCACTGCGCAAGCATGGGGAGCAGCTCTACTCCTCTGAACTAACCTCGGAGGGGGCCCAGCTGGTCCTCAGAGGTGGCACGGCGACGCGGCTGGCAGGACGAGAAGTCCCCAGGAGACAGCGACTGATTTTGGAGCCGAGAGCAGTGTCCCAGCTGGGGAACCTTGGCGCCGGGCTTTTGACTGGGCTCAGTCATGGCGCAAGCACGGGCGCAGCTCTACTCCTCTGAACTAACCCCGGGAGGGGGCCCAGCTGTTTCACGGGGGCGGCATGGTGACGCAGCTGGCTGGACGAGAAGTCCCCGGGAGGCAGTGACTGATTTTGGAGCCGGGAGTGCAGCGTCCCAGCAGGGGAACCTTGACGCTGGGCTTTGGACTGGCAGCGGAGGATCTGACTGCAGCTTCAGCGGGCCAGAGCCCCGGGGGCAATCTCCACACAGCCAGCACACATAGGCGACACGCCCGGCGGGAATCTCAGATAAAATAGTCATTCCAAGCAAGACAAGCAATGCTGGCTATATTCCGAGGTGCTACTCTCCTATCTCTTTCATCCTTCCCCCACCCTTCCCAGGCAGCTTCATTAACATTGGAATTTCCTGAGACAGAGGGAGAATGGCTCCGGCTCCCCGGCGGCTTTGCTTCCCCTCCCCTTTTTTTTTCTTTTGGTCTTTTCCTAACCCATTCTTCCGGCCTGAGAGAAAGAACCACAAAAAACCCAGGGACCAAAAATCCTTCCCTAATTGGACTAAAAACACAAAACCAGCTACAGCCAAGCATATATGATCCAAATCTCGGACTTTCATCCTTACAGGGAACAAGGTGGCGGTTATAATCCAAAGGCAGTTCTGATAGGGATCTGACTGCATTTTTTTTAGCAGATTTTCTGGAAAAACAAGTTTCCCAGTGATGGCTCGGAGACAGCAGTCGATATCAAACCACATAAAGAAGCAGACCATGACAGCTTCTACAACCCCCCAAACAAAAGAATCAAAATCTTTCCCAAATGAAGATACAATCCTGGAATTATCAGATACAGAATATAAAAAACTAATTTACAGAATGCTTCAAGACATCAGAAATGAAATAAGGCAAACTGCAGAAAAAGCCAAGGAACACACTGATAAAACAGTTGAAAAACTCAAAACGATTATTCAAGAACATAGTGGAAAAATTAATAAGTTGCAAGAATCCATAGAGAGACAGCATGTGGAAATCCAGAAGATTAACAATAAAATTACAGAATTAGACAACGCAATAGGAAGTCAGAGAAGCAGACTCGAGCAATTAGAATGCAGACTGGGACATCTGGAGGACCAGGGAATTAACACCAACATAGCTGAAAAAAAATCAGATAAAAGAATTAAAAAAAAAAATGAAGAAACCCTAAGAATTATGTGGGACTCTATCAAGAAGGATAACCTGCGGGTGATTGGAGTCCCAGAACAGGGAGGGAGGATAGAAAACACAAAGAAAATAGTTGAAGATCTGCTGACAGAAAACTTCCCTGACATCATGAAAGACGAAAGGATATCTATCCAAGATGCTCATCGAACCCCATTTAAGATTGATCCAAAAAGGAAAACACCAAGACATATTATCATCAAATTTGCCGAAACCAAAGATAAAAAGAAAATTTTAAAAGCAGCCAGGGAGAAAAGAAAGGTCTCCTTCAAGGGAGAATCAATAAGAATAAGTTCAGACTACTCAGCAGAAACCATGCAGGCAAGAAGGGAATGGGACGACATATACAGAGCACTGAAGGAGAAAAACAGCCAGCCAAGGATCATATATCCAGCAAAACTCTCTCTGGAATATGAAGGCGAAATTAAGATATTTACAGATAAACACAAGTTTAGAGAATTTGCAAAAACCAAACCAAAGCTACAAGAAATACTAAAGGATATTGTTTGGTCAGAAAACTAATAATATCAGATACCAGCACAACACAAGGTCACAAAACAGAACATCCTGATATCAACTCAAATAGGGAAATCACAAAAACAAATTAAGATTAATTAAAAAAAAATGCTGATAACAGGGAATCACTGAAGTCAATATGTAAAAGATCACAATAATCAAAAAGAGGGACTAAATACAGGTGGCATAGAACTGCCATACGGAGAGTGATACAAGGTGATATAGAACAATACGAGTTAGGTTTTTACTTAGAAAAATAGGGGTAAATATTAAGGTAACCACAAAGAGGTATAACAACTCCATAACTCAAGATAAAAGCCAAGAAAAAAGTAACGACTCAACAAACATAAAGACAAACGCTACGAAAATGAGGATCTCACAATTTACTAAGAAAAACGTCTCAGCACAAAAAAGTATGTGGAAAAATGAAATTGTCAACAATACACATAAAAGGCATCAAAATGACAACACTAAACATTTATCTATAATTACGCTGAATGTGAATGGACTAAATGCACCAATAAAGAGACAGAGAGTCTCGGACTGGATAAAGAAAAACGATCCGTCTATATGCTGCCTACAAGAGACACACCTTAGACTTGGAGACACAAACAAACTAAAACTCAAAGGATGGAAAAAAATATATCAAGCAAACAATTAGCAAAAAAGAAGAGGAGTAGCAATATTAATTTCTGACAAAATAGACTTTAGACTTAAATCCACCACAAAGGATAAAGAAGGACACTACATAATGATAAAAGGGAAAATTGATCAGGAAGACATAACCATATTAAATATTTATGAACCCAATGACAGGGCTGCAAGATACATAAATCAAATTTTAACAGAACTGAAAAGTGAGATAGACACCTCCACAATTATACCAGGAGACTTTGACACACCACTTTCAGAGAAGGACAGGACATCCAGTTAGAAGCTCAATAGAGACACGGAAGACCTAATTACAACAATCAACCAACTTGACCTCATTGACTTATACAGAACTCTCCACCCAACTGCTGCAAAGTATACTTTTTTTTCTAGTGCACATGGAACATTCTCTAGAATAGATCACATATTAGGTCATAAAACAAACATTTCCAGAATTCAAAACATCGAAATATTACAAAGCATCTTCTCAGACCACAAGGCAAAAAAACTAGAAATCAATAACAGAAAAACTAAGGAAAAGAAATCAAATACTTGGAAACTGAACAATACCCTCCTGAAAAAAGACTGTTATAGAAGACATTAAGGAGGGAATAAGGAAATTCTTAGAAAGCAACGAGAATGAAAATACTTCCTATCAAAACCTCTGGGACACAGCAAAAGCAGTGCTCAGAGGTCAATTTATATCGATAAATGCACACATACAAAAAGAAGAAAGAGCGCAAATCAGAGAACTGTCCCTACAACTTGAACAGATAGAAAGTGAGCAACAAAAGAATCCATCAGGCACCAGAAGAAAACAAATAATAAAAATTAGAGCTGAACTAAATAAATTAGAGAACAGAAAAACAATTGAAAGAATTAACAAAGCCAAAAGCTGGTTCTTTGAAAAAATTAACAAAATAGATAAACCATTGGCTAGACTGACTAAAGAAATACAGGAAAGGAAACAAATAACCCGAATAAGAAATGAGAAGGATCACATCACAACAGAAGCAACTGAAATTAAAAGAATCATATCAGATTGTTACCAAAAATTGTACTCTAACAAATATGCAAACCTAGAAGAAATGGATGAATTCCTGGAAAAACACTACCTACCTAAACTAACACATTCAGAAGTAGAGCAAATAAATAGACCCATAACAAAAAAAGAGATTGAAACGGTAATCAAAAAACTCCCAACAAAAAAAACCCCTGGCCCGGACAGCTTCACTGCAGAGTTCTACCAAACTTTCAGAGAAGAGTTAACACCATTACTACTAAAGGTATTTCAAAGCATAGAAAATGACGGAATACTACCCAACTCATTCTATGAAGCCACCATCTCCCTGATACCAAAACCAGGTAAAGACATTACAAAGAAAGAAAATTACAGACCTATATCCCTCATGAACATAGATGCAAAAATCCTCAACAAAATTCTAGCCAATAGAATTCAACAACATATCAAAAAAATAATTCACCATGATCAAGTGGGATTTATACCAGGTATGCAAGGCTGGTTTAATATTCGAAAAGCCATTAATGTAATCCACCACATAAATAAAACAAAAGACAAAAACCACATAATCTTATCAATTGATGCAGAAAAGGCATTTGACAAAGTGCAACACCCTTTTATGATAAAAACTCTCAGCAAAATAGGAATTGAAGGAAAATTCCTCAACATAATAAACGGCATCTATGCAAAGCCAACAGCCAGCATCACCCTAAATGGAGAAAGCTTGAAAGCATTTCCCTTGAGAACGGGAACCAGACAAGGATTCCCTTTATCACCGCTCTTATTCAGCATCGTGGTAGAAGTCCTAGCCAGGTCAATTAGGCTAGACAAAGAAATAAAGGGTATCCGGATTGGCAAGGAGGAAGTAAAATTATCTCTATTTGGAGATGACATGATCTTATACACAGAAAACCCTGAGGAATCCTCCAGAAAACTACTGAAACTAATAGAAGAGTTTGGCAGAGTCTCAGGTTATAAGATAAACATACAAAAATCACTTGGATTCCTCTACATCAACAAAAAGAACATCGAAGAGGAAATCACCAAATCAATGCCATTCACAGTAGCTCCCAAGAAGATAAAATACTTAGGAATAAATCTTACCAAAGATGTAAAAGACCTATACAAAGAAAACTACAAAGTACTAGAGCAAGAAACTAAAAAGGACCTACTTAAGTGGAAAAACATACCTTGCTCATGGATAGGAAGACTTAACATAGTAAAAATGTCTATTCTACCAAAAGCCATCTATACATACAATGCACTTCCGATCCAAATTCCAATGACATTTTTTAGTGTGATGGAGAAACAAATCACCAACTTCATATGGAAGGGAAAGAAGCCTTGGATAAGTAAAGCATTACTGAAAAAGAAGAAAGTGGGAGGCATCACTCTACCTGATTTCAGAACCTATTATACAGCCACAGTAGTCAAACCAGCCTGGTACTGGTACAACAACGGGCACATAGACCAATGGAATAGAATTAAGAACCCAGATATAAATCCATGCACATATGAGCAGCTCATATTTGACAAAGGCCCCGTGTCAGTTAATTGCAGAAAAGATAATCTTTTTTAACAAATGGTGATGGCATAGCTGGATATCCATTTGCGAAAAAATGAAACAGGACCCATGCCTCACACCATGCACAAAAACTAACTCCAAGTGGATCAAAGACCTAAACATAAAAACTAAAACGATAAAGATCATGGAAGAAAAAATAGGGGCAACTTTAGAAGCCCTAATTCAAGGCATAAACAGAATACAAAATATTACCAAAACTGACGAAGAGAAACCAGATAACTGGGAGCTCCTAAAAATCAAACACCTATGCTCATCTAAAGACTTCACCAAAAGATTAAAAAGACCATCTACGGACTGGGAAAGAATTTTCAGCTATGACATTTCCGACCAGTGTCTGATCTCTAAAATCTATGTGATTCTGTTAAAACTCAACCACAAAAAGACAAACAACCCAATCAAAAAGTGGGCAAAGGATATGAACACTCACTTCACTAAGAAAGATATTCAGGCAGATAACAGACACATGAGGAAATGCTCTCGATCATTAGCCATTAGAGAAATGCAAATTAAAACTTCGATGAGATTCCATCTCACTCCACCAAGGCTGGCATTAATCCAAAAAACACAAAATTATAAATGTTGGAGGGGCTGTGGAGAGATTGAAACTCTTTATACACTGCTGGTGGGAATGTCAAATGGTACAACCACTTTGGAAATCTATCTGGTGTTTTCTTAAAAAGGTAGAAATAGAACTACCATAAAACCCAGAAGTCCCACTCCTCGGAATATACCCTAGAGAAATAAGAGCCCTTACACGAACAGATATATGCACACGCATGTTTATTGCAGAACTGTTTACCATAGCAAAAAGCTGGAAGCAACCAAGGTGTCCATCAACGGATGAATGGGTAAATAAATTGTGGTATATTCACACAATGGAATACTACCCATCGATAAAGAACAGTGATGAATCTGTGAAACATTTCATAACATGGAGGAACCTGGAAGGCATTATGCTCAGCGAAATTAGTCAGAGGCAAAAGGACAAATATTTTATAAGACCACTTTTATAAGATCTTCAGAAATAGTATAAACTGAGAAGAACACATACTTTTGTGGTTACAAGGCGGGGAGGGAGGGAGGGTAGGAGAGGGTTATTTACTAATTAGTTAGTAGATAAGAACTACTTTAGGTGAAGGGAAGGACAATACTCAATACACAGAAGGTCAGCTCAAATGGACTGGACCCAAAACAAAGAAGTTTCTGAGATAAACTGAATGCTTCAAAGGTCAGCGGAGCAAGGGCGGGAGTTTGGGGACTATGGCTTAAGGGAACTTCTAAGTCAATTGGGAAAATAATACTATTATGAAAACATTCTGCATCCCACTTTGAAATGGGGAGTCTGGGGTCTTAAATGCTAGCAAGCAGCCACCTAAGATGCATCAATTGGTCTCAACCCACCTGGATCAAAGGAGAATGAAGAACACCAAGGTCACACGATAACTATGAGCCCAAGAGACAGAAAGGGCCACATGAACCAGAGACTTACATCATCCTGAGACCAGAAGAACTAGATGGTGCCCGGCCACAACCAACGACTGCCCTGAGAGGGAGCACAACAGAGAACCCCTGAGGGAGCAGGAGATCAGTGGGATGCAGACCCCAAATTCTCATAAAAAGACCAGACAATGGTCTGACTGAGACTAGGGGAATCCCAGCGGTCATGCTCCCCATACCTTCTGTTGGCCCAGGACAGGAACCATTCCCGAAGACAACTCATCAGATATGGAAGGGACTGGACAATGGGTTGGAGAGAGATGCTGATGAAGAGTGAGCTACTTGTATCAGGTGGACACTTGAGACTTTGTTGGCATCTCCTGTCTGGAGGGGAGATAGGAGGGTAGAGAGGGTTAGAAACTGGCAAAATTGTCAGAAAGGAGAGACTGGGAGGGCTGACTCATTAGGCGGAGAGCAAGTAGGAGTATGGAGTAAGGTGTATATAAGCTTATATGTGACAGACTGACTTGATTTGTAAACGTTCACTTAAAGCTCAATAAAAATTATTTAAAAAAAAGTTACACTGGTAGAAAGTCAATAAATCAGGAAGAAGGAAGCAAAATCAAGGTCTTCCAAAATACTGGTGGAGGGAACACTTTCTAACTCATTGTATGCGTCTGTCATTACTTTGGTATCAAAGCTACAAATTCACTGAAATGAAACAACACAACTACAGACCAAATACATCTTAGGACTCTGCATGCAAAAATCCTGAACAGCACGCTAGGAAACTCCAAGAGAATATTATCAGGATTATATTCAATGTCCAAATAGAATGTAGTCCCATTATGCAAAGTTGGTTCAGCGTACTAAAATCAGTACACAATGTGAAGTACTAGGTCATCTCAATTAATGCAGAAATAAATTGGACAAAATCCAATACACTTTGATGAAGAAAAAACTCAATAAACTAAGAATGGAAGGATGCTTAACCTCAAAAAGAAATTTGTGGAAAACCCACAATTAGCATCATAATCACTGGAGAAATCCTGGAAACACAGCAGCTAGTATCAAGTACAAAACTAAGATTCCCGTTTTCACCACTTGTATTCAACGTAACACTCAAAGCTCTAGCCACAGCTCTCTCGTGCCCAGGCATTGTCGTGCCACTGGCGACGTCGCCAAACGCAACCAATCAGTGACGGCCAGGGGCGGAGACTGCTCCTACTCCTACCCCGCCCCTTGCCTCGCTCAGACTCAGGGCAGCCTCTGCACTACCAGGGCCAGCCTGCAGAGGGCACCCTGCACAGGACAGAGAGGGTCATCTTGGCCTTCCAGATGGAACGTGGCTGGACCCTGGTCATTAGCGGTGCAGGAGGTCCAGGCTGCACCTACGGGCACATGGTGGTGGCTCCTTTCTACTGTGCCTACCTCCAGAGGTACTCATTTGTCTCTCCGTTCACAGTTGGATACCCTGGTGGCGTACTCTCAGTCCTCAGCTGGATACCCTGGTGGCGTACTGTCTAAGTGCAGCAGTTGCTCACCAAAGGCCCGGCAGTTCAAATCCACCAGGCGCTCCTTGGAAACCCAATGGGGCATTTCTACTCCGTCTTCTAGGGTCGCTATGAGTGAAAATCAACTGGAGGGCAACAGGTTTTGTGCGTGGCTCCTCAGTTGGGGACAACTCATGACGTGGGTGAAATCGGTGCCCCAAGCGGGGAGCCTGCACCATACGTTTCCTCACTCCACCCAGCCAGAAACCCTCCTGTCACATCTGATCTCCAGGAGAACTGCTCGCAGGCAATCTCGCGTTGATGCCTGTGGCTGGAAGCATCGTCTTTCCAAGCTCTCCCCATCATGTTCCCTGTGGAGCCTCAAGACCACCTACAGCGACCGTGAAGCCCCTCCCCCATCAGCCTGCTTGTTAAACAGAAATGGTGGCAGTACGGGAGGCTGAGAACCCAAACCAAACCCCTTGAATTCCAGTCAATCAATCCTTAAACCTTAGAGAAGCTCAGTCATATTTCTTTCTTAGATCTGAAACAGCAAGCCCAGTATTTTGAAGTCTGGATCAACGCACCCTGCTAATTATCCTCAGGAAAACTAGCCTGAGGGACCGCTTTATTACCTTTCAGTCAGAAACCTTAGAAGGACTTGGGTTGCCACATTAGCATTTAAAATACTTGTTCCTTTTCTCTGTCTGCCCTTTTCATTTTCTTGTCTGAGTTCATTTATCTTTTTGTTTTCCTTTTTTATTGCCGAGTAATAGGAAGACTATGAAGTAATGTTCCACAGGTTCCTGCTTAATCTCTATATTTTCTAAAGCAGGGTGTAGGCATAGTTAGTTGCACAGATTCCTTCCAAACCTCTCTGCCATTCTCTCTGACTTTCACTGAACAGAGAAATAGCCAAGGGGAAGGCAAAGTAACTGCGCATAACACTTTGATCCCTCGTGTCATACTCAGGTTGTTCTCTTGGACATTCTCAAGCCATTTGCCCACCCACTTAAAGGAAAAAAATTACCTCCCAGTCACTTTTGACTCGTGGTGACCTCATGTGTGTCAGAGTAGACGTGCTCCATAGAGTTTCGCATGGAAGATTTTTTTGGAAGTAGAGTGCCAGGCCTTTCTTCCAAGGTGCTTCTAGGTGATCCCCCAAACTTTTTGTTAATAGCCAAGCATGAAGGTCATCTGCACAATCCTGGGCCCTCTAGTATGGCAAATATAGAGATAAAAAGTTTATGTAAAACATACAAATACATACAGCAAAGTAGAGTGGGTAATGAGAACAAACTCTTTATGGATGCATTATGTAAAGACCTTATTCAAAACTAAATTAATCAGAGGCTGGAGTTGTTGGCTGGAGTACTCAGCAAAATTTTCCATGTGTTTTTATTTTGTTTTAATTTTATTGTGGTAAAATACACATAACATAGTTGTTGCCACTTCAACATTTTTCTTTTTTTTAGTTTACAATTAACCGATGTTAAGTGCACTCATAATACTGTGACAACAATTACAAATATGTATTTCCAGGATATTTTCCTCATCTCAAATAGTCACTCTGTGCCCATTAAACAATAACTCATTGGCCTATTCTAGATACCTAGTATAAATGGAACTGTAAAATAGTTATCAGATTTTGTGTGGCTTCTTTTACTTACATAACGTTTTCGTACTTCATCCATGTCATAACATGCATTACGACTCCACTCTTTTTGATGGCTGACTAATATTCCATTGCATATAAGTATCATATTTTGTATATCGGTTCATCTGTTGACGGAAACTTAAGTATTTCCACCCTTTGGCTACCGTGAATCATGCTTCTATAAACATTGGTGTACAAATACCTGCTTTAGTCCTTCAGTTCATTTCTTTGGAGTTTATACTTAGGTGTGTTATTGCTGCTTGCTATGGTAATTCTGTTTTGTCCATCTATTATGTTGTTACTTATTAATCCAGTTGTGAGGATTTTTGTTTTCTTTATGTTCAGGTGTAGCTCATACTGAAAGCTGTAGTCTTGATTTTCATCAGTAAGTGCTTCCAGTCATCTTTGCTTTCATCAAGCTGGGTTGTGTCCTCCCACTATTGCAGGTTGTTAATGGGTCTTCCTTCAATCCAGATGACACATTCTTCTTCACATAGTCCATCCTCTCAGCTTAGTCAACATACAGATTAAATACATATCATGTAAGGATACAACCTTGATGCATGTGTTTCTGATTTTAAACCACAATCGACACCCATGGAAGCAGCAATCAAGAAATCAAGCAGCTTATTGCCTTGAGCACATCTGCTGCAAAAGTCCTCTTAAAATTTTGAAAATCAAAGGTCATTTTTGAGGATTGAGGTGCACCTGAACCAATCCATGATGTTTTCACTTGCCTTATGTGCATGAGAATGCTGTACAATGAATAAAGAAGGTGGAAGAAGAATCAATAGCTTTGCGGTATGGTTGACAAAGAATATAGAATATCCCGTGGATGGCTAGAAGATCGAACAAATCTGACTTGGAAGATATACAGACCGAATGTTCCTTGACACCAAGGATAGAGAGGGTTTGTCTCATTTACTTTGGACATGATTTCTGTTGGGACCAGTCCCTGAAAAATGACATCATGATTATTAAGATAAAGAAACAATAAAAAATAGAAGACTCTTAGTCTGATGTATTGACACTATAAAGACATCAATTCATCTTCTGTCTTCCTTAATCATTTCCAGCTTTCCCATGCAAAGAGATGATTGAAAATGCCATGGGTTGGGTCAGGCACACTTTAGTTCTCTAAGCATCATCTTTGCTGTTAACACTTTGAAAAGGTCTTTTGCATCAGGTTTGCCCAAGGCAATTGATTTCTTGACTATTGCTTCCATGGGCATTGATTGTGGATTCGAGTAAAATGAAATCCTTGACAACATCAATATTTTCCCCATTTCTGATGATGTTGCTTATTGGTCCAGTTGTGAGGACTTTTGTTTTCTTTATGGTGAAGTATAATCCCTACTGAATGCTGCAGTCTTTGGTCTTTTTTAGTAAGTGCTTAAAGACCTCTATGCTTTCATCAAGCAATGTTGTGTCATGCATATTCAGGTTGTTAACAAATCTTCCTTCAGTACTGTTGCTACATTCTTCCTAAGTCCAGCTTATGGAATTATTAGTTCAGCATACAAATTTAACAAATATGGTGAAAGAATACACTGCTGGCCCACAAGTTTCCTGATTTTAACCCACTCAATATCCACTTTTTCTGTTCTAACAGCTGATCTTCTCTCTATATACCAGTTCTGCATGAGCGCAATTAGTGTTCTGGAATTTCCATTCTTCACATCATTATCCATCATTAGTTATGATCCACAGAGTGCAATGCCTTTGCACACTCAAAAAAAAAAAAGTACACATTTTTGCGTTATTCTCTGCTAGCCAAGATCATTCTGACATCATCAATGATATGCCTCATTCCACACCGTCTTCTCAGTATAGCTTAAATTTTTTTTGCATTTCCCTCTCACAGTTCCACTACAACTGGTTTTGAATTCTTTTCAGCAAATTTTTACTTGTGTGTGATCTTAATGATATAGTCTGATAATTTTCACATTCTGTTGGATGACTTTGTTTGGAATGGGCACAAATAAGGATCTCTTCTAGGTAGTTGGCCCAGTAGCTTTCTTCCAAATTTCTTGAAATAAACAAGTGAGCACTTCCAGCATTTCATTTTTCTGTGGTATCATCTCAATTGGCGTTCTGTCAATTCCTGGAGCTTTGTTTTCTACCAATACCTTCATTAAATAGCAAACGTTTCATTAAATAATAAATATTTCATTAAATGTTAAATGATGCAGGAAGCATCAAAAGAAGATGGAGGGGAGGCGGAGCCAAGATGGCGGACTAGGCAGACGCTACCTCGGATCCCTCTTACAACAAAGACTCGGAAAAACAAGTGAATCGATCACATACATAACAATCTACGAACCCTGAACAACAAACACAGATTTAGAGACGGAGAACGAACTAATACGGGGAAGCAGCGATTGTTTCCAGAGCCTGGAGCCAGCGTACCAGTCAGGTACGGCACAAGCACAGAGAGCTGCTCCACCCCCCTGAACTAACCCCGGGAGGGGGACCAGCCGGTTCCACGGGCGGCGTGGGACGCAGCCGGTAGGAGAAGTCCCCGGGAGGCAGTGACTGATCTTGGAGCAGAAAGAGCAGCATCCGAGCCGGGGAACCATCCCGCAGGGATTTGGACTGGACGCAGCGGATTTTCTGGAAAAACTAGTTTCCCAGTGATGGCTCGGAGACAACAATCCATATCAAACCACTTAAAGAAGCAGACCATGACAGCTTCTCCAACCCCCCAAACAAAAGAATCAAAATCTTCCCCAAATGAAGATACAATCTTGGAATTATCAGATACAGAATATAAAAAACTAATTTACAGAATGCTTAATGATATCACAAATGAAATTAGGATAACTGCAGAAAAAGCCAAGGAACACACTGATAAAACTGTTGAAGAACTCAAAAAGATTATTCAAGAACATAGTGGAAAAATTAATAAGTTGCAAGAATCCATAGAGAGACAACATGTAGAAATCCAAAAGATTAACAATAAAATAACAGAATTAGACAACGCACTAGGAAGTCAGAGGAGCAGACTCGAGCAATTAGAACGCAGACTGGGACATCTGGAGGACCAGGGAATCAACACCAACATAGCTGAAAAAAAATCAGATAAAAGAATTAAAAAAAATGAAGAAACCCTAAGAATTATGTGGGACTCTATCAAGAAGGATAACCTGCGGGTGATTGGAGTCCCAGAACAGGGAGGGGGGACAGAAAACACAGAGAAAATAGTTGAAGAACTCCTGACACAAAACTTCCCTGACATCATGAAAGACGAAAGGATATCTATCCAAGATGCTCACCAAACCCCATTTAAGACTGATCCAAAAAGAAAAACACCAAGACATATTATCATCAAACTCACCAAAACCAAAGATAAACAGAAAATTTTAAAAGCAGCCAGGGAGAAAAGAAAGGTTTCCTTCAAGGGAGAATCAATAAGAATATGTTCTGACTACTCAGCAGAAACCATGCAGGCAAGAAGGGAATGGGACGACATATACAGAACACTGAAGGAGAAAAACTGCCAGCCAAGGATCATATATCCAGCAAAACTCTCTCTGAAATATGAAGGCGAAATTAAGATATTTACAGACAAACACAAGTTTAGAGAATTTGCAAAAACCAAACCAAAGCTACAAGAAATACTAAAGGATATTGTTTGGTCAGAAAACCAATAATATCAGATATCAGCACAACACAAGGTCACAAAACAGAACGTCCTGATATCAACTCAAATAGGGAAATCACAAAAACAAACAAATTAAGATTAATTAAAAAAATAAATAAATACACATAACAGGGAATCATGGAAGTCAATAGGTAAAAGATCACAATAATCAAAAAGAGGGACTAAATACAGGAGGCATTGAACTGCCATATGGAGAGTGATACAAGGCGATATAGAACAATACAAGTTAGGTTTTTACTTAGAAAAATAGGGGTAAATAATAAGGTAACCACAAAAAGGTATAACAACTCTATAACTCAAGATAAAAACCAAGAAAAACGTAACGACTCAACTAACATAAAGTCAAGCACTATGAAAATGAGGATCCACAATTTACTAAGAAAAACGCCTCAGCACGAAAAAGTATGTGGAAAAATGAAATTGTCAACAACACACATAAAAAGGCATCAAAATGACAGCACTAAAAACTTATTTATCTATAATTACCCTGAATGTAAATGGACTAAATGCACCAATAAAGAGACAGAGAGTCACACACTGGATAAAGAAACACGATCCATCTATATGCTGCCTACAAGAGACACACCTTAGACTTAGAGACACAAACAAACTAAAACTCAAAGGATGGAAAAAAGTATATCAAGCAAACAATAAGCAAAAAAGAAGAGGAGTAGCAATATTAATTTCTGACAAAATAGACTTTAGACTTAAATCCACCACAAAGGATAAAGAAGGACACTATATAATGATAAAAGGGACAATTGATCAGGAAGACATAACCATATTAAATATTTATGCACCCAATGACAGGGCTGCAAGATACATAAATCAAATTTTAACAGAATTGAAAAGCGAGATAGATACCTCCACAATTATAGTAGGAGACTTCAACACACCACTTTCGGAGAAGGACAGGACATCCAGTAAGAAGCTCAACAGAGACACGGAAGATCTAATTACAACAATCAACCAACTTGACCTCATTGACTTATACAGAACTCTCCACCCAACTGCTGCAAAATATACTTTTTTTTCTAGCGCACATGGAACATTCTCTAGAATAGACCACATATTAGGTCATAAAACAAACCTTTGCAGAGTCCAAAACATCGAAATATTACAAAGCATCTTCTCAGACCACAAGGCAATGAAACTAGAGATCAATAACAGAAAAACTAGGGAAAAGAAATCAAATACTTGGAAACTGAACAATACCCTCCTGAAAAAAGACTGGGTTATAGAAGACATCAAGGAGGGAATAAGGAAATTCTTAGAAAGCAACGAGAATGAAAATACTTCCTATCAAAACCTCTGGGACACAGCAAAAGCAGTGCTCAGAGGCCAATTTATATCAATAAATGCACACATACAAAAAGAAGAAAGAGCCAAAATCAGAGAACTGTCCCTACAACTTGAACAAATAGAAACTGAGCAACAAAAGAATCCATCAGGCTCCAGAAGAAAACAAATAATAAAAATTAGAGCTGAACTAAATGAATTAGAGAACAGAAAAACAATTGAAAGAATTAACAAAGCCAAAAGCTGGTTCTTTGAAAAAATTAACAAAATTGATAAACCATTGGCTAGACTGACTAAAGAAATACAGGAAGGGAAACAAATAACCCGAATAAGAAATGAGAAGGACTACATCACAACAGAACCAAATGAAATTAAAAGAATCATTTCAGATTATTATGAAAAATTGTACTCTAACAAATTTGAAAACCTAGAAGAAATGGATGAATTCCTGGAAAAACACTACCTACCTAAACTAACACATTCAGAAGTAGAACAACTAAATAGACCCATAACAAAAAAAGAGATTGAAACGGTAATCAAAAAACTCCCAACAAAAAAAAGCCCTGGCCCGGATGGCTTCACTGCAGAGTTCTACCAAACTTTCAGAGAAGAGTTAACACCACTACTACTAAAGGTATTCCAAAGCATAGAAAATGACGGAATACTACCCAACTCATTCTATGAAGCCACCATCTCCCTGATACCAAAACCAGGTAAAGACATTACAAAAAAAGAAAATTATAGACCTATATCCCTCATGAACATTGATGCGAAAATCCTCAACAAAATTCTAGCCAACAGAATCCAACAACACATCAAAAAAATAATTCACCCTGATCAAGTGGGATTTATACCAGGTATGCAAGGCTGGTTTAATATCAGAAAAACCATTAATGTAATCCATCACATAAATAAAACAAAAGACAAAAACCACATGATCTTATCAATTGATGCAGAAAAGGCATTTGACAAAGTCCAACACCCATTCATGATAAAAACTCTTACCAAAATAGGAATTGAAGGTAAATTCCTCAACATAATAAAGGGCATCTATGCTTTTATGCAAAGCCAACAGCCAATATCACTCTAAATGGAGAGAGCCTGAAAGCATTTCCCTTGAGAACGGGAACCAGACAAGGATGCCCTTTATCACCGCTCTTATTCAACATCGTGCTAGAAGTCCTAGCCAGGGCAATTAGGCTAGACAAAGAAATAAAAGGTATCCGGATTGGCAAGGAAGAAGTAAAGTTATCACTATTTGCAGATGACATGATTATATACACAGAAAACCCTAAGGAATCCTCCAGAAAACTACTGAAACTAATAGAAGAGTTTGGCAGAGTCTCAGGTTATAAAATAAACATACAAAAATCACTTGGATTCCTCTACATCAACAAAAAGAACACCGAAGAGGAGATAACCAAATCAATACCATTCACAGTAGCCCCCAAGAAGATAAGATACTTAGGAATAAATCTTACCAAGGATGTAAAAGACCTATACAAAGAAAACTACAAAGCTCTACTACAAGAAATTCAAAAGGACATACTTAAGTGGAAAAACATACCCTGCTCATGGATAGGAAGACTTAACATAGTAAAAATGTCTATTCTACCAAAAGCCATCTATACATTTAACGCACTTCCGATGCAAATTCCAATGTCATATTTTAAGGGGATAGAGAAACAAATCACCAATTTCATATGGAAGGGAAAGAAGCCCCGGATAAGCAAAGCACTACTGAAAAAGAAGAAGAAAGTGGGAGGCCTCACCTTACCTGACTTTAGAACCTACTATACAGCCACAGTAGTCAAAACAGCCTGGTATTGGTACAACAACAGACACATAGACCAATGGAACAGAATTGAGAACCCAGACATAGATCCATCCACATATGAGCAGCTGATATTTGACAAAGGCCCAGTGTCAATTAACTGGGGAAAAGATAGCCTTTTTAACAAATGGTGCTGGCATAACTGGATATCCATTTGCAAAAAAAATGAAACAGGACCCATACCTCACACCATGCACAAAAACTAACTCCAAGTGGATCAAAGACCTAAACATAAAGACTAAAACGACAAAGTTCATGGAAGAAAAAATTGGGACAACCCTAGGAGCCCTAATACAAGGTATAAACAGAATACAAAACATTACCAAAAATGATGAAGAGAAACCAGATAACTGGGAGCTCCTAAAAATCAAACACCTATGCTCATCTAAAGACTTCTCCAAAAGAGTAAAAAGACCACCTACAGACTGGGAAAGAATTTTCAGCTATGACATCTCCGACCAGCGCCTGATCTCTAAAATCTACATGATTCTGTCAAAACTCAACCACAAAAAGACAAACAACCCAATCAAGAAGTGGGCAAAGGATATGAACACACATTTCACTAAAGAAGATATTCAGGCAGCCAACAGATACATGAGAAAATGCTCTCGATCATTAGCCATTAGAGAAATGCAAATTAAAACTACGATGAGATTCCATCTCACACCAGCAAGGCTGGCATTAATCCAAAAAAACACAAAATAATAAATGTTGGAGAGGCTGTGGAGAGATTGGAACTCTCATACACTGCTGGTGGGAATGTAAAATGGTACAACCACTTTGGAAATCCATCTGGCGTTATCTTAAACAGTTAGAAATAGAACTACCATACAACCCAGAAATCCCACTCCTAGGAATATACCCTAGAGATACAAGAGCCTTCATACAAACAGATATATGCACACCCATGTTTATTGCAGCTCTGTTTACAATAGCAAAAAGTTGGAAGCAACCAAGGTGTCCATCTACGGATGAATGGGTAAATAAATTGTGGTATATTCACACAATGGAATACTACGCATCGATAAAGAACAGTGACGAATCTCTGAAACATTTCATAACATGGAGGAACCTGGAAGGCATTATGCTGAGCGAAATTAGTCAGAGGCAAAAGGACAAATATTGTATAAGACCACTATTATAAGATCGTGAGAAATAGTAAACCTGAGAAGAACACATACTTTTGTGGTTATGAGGGGGGGAGGGAGGGAGGGTGGGAGAGGGTTTTTTATTGATTAATCAGTAGATAAGAACTGCTTTAGGTGAAGGGAAAGACAACACTCAATACATGGAAGGTCAGCTCAATTGGACTGGACCAAAAGCAAAGAAGTTTCCGGGATAAAAGGAATGCTTCAAAGGTCAGCGGAGCAAGTGCGGGGGTCTGGGGAACATGGTTTACGGGGACTTCTAAGTCAATTGGCAAAATAATTCTATTATGAAATCATTCTGCATCCCACTTTGAAATGTGGCGTCTGGGGTCTTAAATGCTAACAAGCGGCCATCTAAGATGCAGCAATTGGTCTCAACCCACCTGGGGCAAAGGAAAAGGAAGAACACCAAGGCCACACGACAACTAAGAGCCCAAGAGACAGAAAGGGCCACATGAACCAGAGACCTACATCATCCTGAGACCAGAAGAACTAGTTGGTGCCCAGCCACAATCGATGACTGCCCTGACAGGGAGCACAGCAGAGGACCCCTGAGGGAGCAGGAGATCAGTGGGATACAGACCCCAAATTCTCATAAAAAGACCAAACTTAATGGTCTGACTGAGACTGGAGGAATCCCGGCGGCCATGTTCCCCAGACCTTCTGTTGACACAGGACAGGAACCATCCCCGAAGACAACTCATCAGACATGAAAGGGACTGGTCAGCGGGTGGGAGAGAGATGCTGATGAAGAGTGAGCTAATTATATCAGGTGGACACTTGAGATTGTGTTGGCAACTCTTGTTTGGAGCGGGGATGGGAGGATAGAGAGAGAGGGAAGCTGGCAAAATTGTCAAGAAAGGAGAGACTGAAAGGGCTGACTCAAGAGGGGGAGAGCAAGTGGGAGTAGGGAGTGAGATGTATGTAAACTTATATGTGACAGACTGATTGGATTTGTAAACGTTCACTTGAAGCTTAATAAAAGTTATTAAAAAAAAAAAGAAGAAGATGGAAGGAATACACAGAGTCATTATACCAAAAAGAATTAGTCGATATTCAACCATTTCAAGAGGTGGCATGTGATCAGGGACCAATGGTACTGAAGGAAGAAGTCCAAGCTGCTCTGAAGGCATTGGCGAAAAACAAGGCTCCAGGAATTGATGGAATATCAATTGAGATGTTTCAACAAACAGATGCAGCGCTGGAGCTGCTCACTCGTCTATGCCAAGAAATATGGAAGACAGCTTCCTGGCCAACTGACTGGAAGAGATCCATATTTATGCCTATTCCCAAGAACGGTGATCCAACGGAATGTGGAAATTATAGAACAATATCATTAATATCACACGCAAACAACATTTTGCTGATGATCATTCAAAAACGACTGAAGCAGTATAATCGACAGGGAACTGCCAGAAATTCAGGCTGGTTTCGGAAGAGGACGTGGAACCAGGGATATCATTGCTGATGTCAGATGGATCCTGTCTGAAAGCAGAGAATACCAGAAGGATGTTTACCTGTGTTTTATTGACTATGCGAAGGCATTCGACTGTGTGGATCATAACAAACTATGGATAACACTGGGAAGAATGGGAATTCCAGAACACTTAATTGTGCTCATGAGGAAACTTGACATAGATCAAGAGGCAGTTGTTCGGACAGAACAAGGGGATACTGATTGGTTTAAAGTCAGGAAAGGTGTGCCTCAGGGTTGTATTCTTTCACCATATCTATTTCATCTGTATGCTGAGCAAATAATATGAGAAGCTAGACTGTATGAAGAAGGGGGCATCAGGATTGGAGGAAGACTCATTAACAACCTGCATTATGCAGATAACACAACCTGGCTTGCTGAAAGTGAAGAGGACCTGAAGCATTTACTAATGAAGATCAAAGACCGCAGCCCTCAGTACAGATTACTGCTAAACATAAAGAAAACAAAACTCCTCAGAACTGGACCTTTTAGCAACATCATGATAAATGGAGAAAAGATTGAAGTTATCAAGGATTTCATTTTACTTGGATTCACAATCAACAGCCAGGGAAGCAGTAGTCAAGAAATCAAAAGATGCATTGCGTTGGGCAAATCTGCTGCAAAGCACCTCTTCAAAGTATAGAAGAGCAAAGATGTCACCCTGAAGACTAAGGTGCACCTGACCCAAGCCATGGTATTGGCAAAGTTACTGCACATAACACTTTGATCCCTTGTGTCATACTCATAATGTTCTTTTGTACACTCTCAAGCCATTTGCCCACCCACTTAATGGAAAAAAATTACCTTCCAGTCACTTTTGCTGAAAGCATTCCTCCTGAGATAGGGAACCAGACAAGGATGCCCTTTATCACCGCTCTTAGTATTGTGCTGGAGGTCCTAGCCAGAGCAATTAGGCTAGATAAAGAAATAAAAGGCATCCAGATTGGCAAGAAAGAAGTAAAAGCATCTCTATTTGCAGATGACATGATCTTATACACAGAAAACCCTGGGGATTCCTCAAGGAAACTACTGAAGGTAAGAGAAGAGTTCAGCAGAGTACTGGGATACAAAATAAACATAAAAAAATCACTTGGATTCCTCTATGCTAGCAAAAAGAACATCGAAGAGGAAATCGCCAAATCAATACCGTTTACAGTAGCCCCCAAGAAGATAAAATACTTAGAAATAAATCTTACCAGAAATGTCAAAGACTTGTATAAAGAAAACTACAATACACTTCTGCATGAAACCAAAAGAGACCTACATAAGTGGAAGAACATACCTTGCTCATGGACAGGAAGACTGAACATTGTAAAAATGTCTATTCTACCAAAAGCTATCTATAGACACAACAAAATTCCAATCCAAATTCCAACGACATTTTTAAATGAGGTGGAGAAACAAAACATCAACTTCATATGGAAGGGAAAGAGGCCTCAGATAAGTAAAGCATTACAGAAAAAGAAGAACAAAGTGGGAGGCCTTACTATACCTGATTTTGACTACTGCCACAGTAGTCCAAACAGCCTGGTACTGGTATGACAACAGATACAAAGACCAATGGAACAGAACTGTCAATCCAGACATAAATCCATCCACACATGAGCAGATGATATTTGACAAAGTGCCCAAAGCAGTTAAAGGGGAAAAGACAGTCTTTTTAACAAATGCTGCTGGCATAACTGAATATCCATCTGCAAAGAAATGAAACAAGACCTATACCTCACTCCATGCACAAAAACGAGCTCAAACTGAATCAAAGGCCTAAATATAAAATCTAAAACGATAAAGATCATGGAACGAAAAATAAGGAACACGTTAGGAGCCCTAACGCATGGCATAAACAGTATGCAAAACATTACTAACAATGCAGAAGAAAAAGTAGATAACTGGGAGCTCCTAAATATCAAACACCTATGCTGACCCAAAGACTTCACCAAAGGAGTAAAAAGATTACCTACAGACTGGGTCAGGATGCCCTACTGCCCTTCACCACCACGGGTTGGAAGCTGTGGGCAAAGCACACGGTCTTCATGATGACCCTGTGCAGGAAGTCCACGCCTTCTGCCACAAAGCCACCAGCTATTCTGGTTCTTTCTCAGCAGATCCCAGTGAAGCTGGAGAGAATTCTTGATGGACAGATTTTGTTTTCTTACTTTGAGAACTTTAAATGTGTCACCTTGCTGACTGCACGTTTCCAATTTTTTAATTTTTGTTTGTTTTGTCTGTGGTAAAAATACACATGACAAAACATATACCATCTCAAAATGTACACCTGCAATTTACCTCCATGGGCCCCGATATACATTCAGCCATTAATCTTACTGAGACTCTTCTGCACGACAAGTTGCTTCTCCCATGCTGCACTCAATACTCCCCCTCTGAGTTTTCACAATTTGAGTATAATGAGTTTCAGTTTGGTTCCCTTTTGAGGTTACTTAAAGTGTGTTGAGTTTCTTAAATGTGCGTATTCATTTCTTCCTTAAAATGTGATGTTTTTGGTCATTAGTTCTTCAAGTTTTCTTTTGTTCCTTTTGTTCCTATTTTTGTCTTCTTTTTTTCCTATTTTTGTATACTCAATGATGATCCATAGGACATTTAAACAAACAAACAAAAATACTTGCCATCAGGTAAATTCCTACTCATTCTGAATGTTTAGGACAGAGTGTAACATCCCTGTAGGATTTCCAAAGATGTAAATCTTTATGGAAGCAGACTGCAATCCTACTCTTGCAGAGCAGATGGTGGGTTCAAAGTACAGACCGCCCACTCTTTGGCCAAACCCAGAGCCACTGCATTGCATTCTTCCTGCTTACGTTAATTTTTTTTTTCTATGAGCAGAAAATTTTAATTTTATGTCATTAAAAGTGTATTGATTGCTTTTTCTCCTGCTCAAATCTTCTGTTGAGACTCCCCATTAAAGTTTTCACTTTAGTAATATTACTTTTTAGCTCCCAAAAGCTCCCTTTTATATTTTCTATCACTTTCCTAGTATTCTCATTGTGTACATACATAGATTTTTTTTCGCTGTTTCTTTATTTCTTTGTCCATATTTGCCTTTCATTCTTTGAGCATATTTAAGAGTTCCTTTATTTTTCTAGTAAGTTCAATATCAGTACTTACTCAGAGTTTCTATCAATTTTTCCACTGTGAATTACCATTCTTTCCTGTTGTTGTTGTTGTTGTTGTTGTTGTTCTTAACATTCCTTTGATATTGCTGAGTTTTAGCACTTTTAGTGTTAGCTTTGGGAAACAGAGTCTTTGCCCTCCTAAGCATTTGCCCTACTTGCTGTTGGGAGTTGCTTTATTCTTTCATTCTGTAACTTCTCCAAGCCTTTTTTATCTTTTTATGTCATTATGTTGCTGTTGAGAATATGCACAGCAAAATATACAGCTATTCAATAGTTTCTACATGTACAATTCAGAAGCATTCCTCCATTTGGATTCCAACTCATAGTGACCCTATTGGACCAAGAAGGCCTGCCCCGTAGTGTTTCCAAAGCTGTCATCCTTATGGAAGCAGAGAGCCACATCTTTCTCCTGTGGAGCCGCTAGTAGGCTTGGACCACCACCTTACAGTTATCAGCTGAGTGCTAAACCATTGAGACACCTTGGTTCTTATATACAATTGAGTGACATTGATTACATTCAAGTTGTGTAACCATTCACCTTCCTTTTCTGGTCTTCCTCCCCCATTTACACAAACTCACCCCTCCCTAATTTTCCTATCTACTCTTTCAAGTTACTATTGTCAGTTTGGTCCCAAATGTTGTTCTTGTTAGGTACACTCAAATCAGCTCCTACCCAGAGTGACCCCATCTACAACAGAACTAAACACTGCCTGGTCCGGCACCGTCCTCACCACTTTTGCTACGATTGAGCCCATTGTTGAAGCCACTGTGTCAGTCCATCTCGTTGAGGGTCTTCCTCTTTTCTGCTGGCCCTCTGCATTACCAAGCATGATGTTCTTCTCCAGGGACTGATTCCTCCTGACGACATGACACAGTCTCCTCATCCTTGCTTCCAAGGAGCATTCTGGCTGTACTTCTTCCATGACAGATTTGTTCTTTTTTTTTTTTGGCAGTCCATGGTATATTCAATATTCTTTGGGAACACCACAATTCAAAGGTCTCAATTCTTCTTTGGCCTTCCTTATTCATTGTCCTGCTTTTGCATGCATATGAACTTATTGAGAGCACCATCACTTTGGTCAGTGCATGTTAGTCCTCAAGGAGAGATTTTTTTCTAACACTTAAAAGAGATCTCTCGCAGCTGATTTGCCCAAAGAAATGTATCTTTTGGTTTCTTGACTGTTGCTTTCCTGGGTGTTGATTTGGATCCAGGTAAAATGAATTCTTCTACAACTTCAATCTTTTCTTCATTTATTCAGCCATATGTGAAGATTTTTCTTTTCTCTATGTTGACAGGTAATCCATACTGAAGGCTGCAGTCTTTGATCTTCATCAGCACGTGCTTCAAGTCCTCTTCACTTTCAACAAGCGAGGATATATCATCTGCATAACACAGGTTGTTAAGGAGTCTTCCTCCATTCCTGATACCCCATTCTTCCTCTTACAGTCCAGCTTCTCAGATTATTTGTTCAGCATACAGATTGAATAGGTACAGTGAAAGGATACAACCCTGAAGTGCACATTTTCTGACTTTAAACCGTGCAATATCCTCTCGTTCTGTTCAAACTACTGCCTCTTGATCAACTTACAGATTCTTCATGAGCACAACTAAGTATTGCCCCACAAAAATAAAATACTTAGGAATAAATCTAACCAGAGACAGAAAAGATATATATACAAAGAAAACTACAAAACACTACTGCAAGAAACCAACAGATACCTACAGAAGTGGAAAAACATACTTTGCTCATGGACAGGAAGACTCGACTTTGTAAAAATGTCCATTCTACCAAAAGCAATCTATAGATACAATGCAATTCTGACCCAAATTCCAATGACATTTTTCAGTGAGATGGAGAAACAAATCATCAACTTCACACAGAAGAGAGAGAGAGACCCCGGATAAATAGAGCATTACTGAAAAAGAAGAACAAAGTGGCAGACCTCATACTACCTGATTTTAGAACCTATTATATCAGACGGTGGTCAAAACAGCCTAGAACTATACAACAACAGATACATAGACCAGTGGGACAGAATTGAATACCGGGATATAAATCCATCCACGTATGAGCAGCTGCTAGCAGAAAAAGTCCCAAAATCTGTTAAATGGGGAAAAGACAGCTTTTCTAACAAATGGTGCTGACTTATCTGGATATCCAGCTGCAAAAAAAAAAAAAAGAAAAGAATGAAAGAAACAATACCCATACCTCTCAACATGCATAAAAACTAGCTTAAAAGGGATCAAAGACCTAAATATAAAATCTAAAATGATAAAGATCATGGAAGAAAAAATAGAGACAGCACTAGGAACCCTAATACATGGCATAAACAGTATACAAAACATTACTAAAAGTGCACAAAAACCAGAAGAGAAACTAACTGCGAGCTCCTAAAAATCAAATATGATCATCCAGAGACTGTACCAAAAAAGTAAAAAGATTACTTATAGACTGGGAAAACAGTTTCAGCTATGACAATAGTGATGAGAGTTTGATCTCTAAATCCTATGTTATACCTCAAAAACTAAACAAAAAAAGAGAGACAACCCAGTTAAAAAATGTGCAAGTAGTATGAACAGGCCCTTCACCAAAGAAGACAATCAGGCAGCTAACAGATACATGAGGAAATGCTCAAGATCATTAGCCATTAGAGAAATACAAACCAAAACTACACTAAGACACCATCTCATTCCAAAAATGCTGCCATTATCCACCCCTCCCCCAAAAAAACAACAAGATAATAAATGTTGCAGAGGTTAAGGAGAGGCTAGAACACTTATATGCTGCTGGTGGGAACGTAGAATTGTACAGCCACCTTGGAAGTTGATTTGGCACTTCCTTAAAAAGCTAGAAACAGATCTACCATATGATCCAGCAATTGCACTTCTCAGGATCTATCCTAAAGAAATAAGAGCCTTCACACAAACAGTTATATGCACACCCGTGTTCACTGCAGCACTATATACAGTAGCAAAAACATGGAAGCATCCAAGGCACCTATCAATGGATGAATGGATAATTAAGTTATGGTATATTCATGCAGGGGAATATTACACAATGATAAAACAATGATGAATCCATGAAACATTTCATAACATGGAGAAATCTGGAAGGCATTATGCTGAGTGAAATTAGTCAGTTGCAAAAAGACAAATATTGCAGGATACCACTGTTATAACAACTCAGGACATAATTGAAACACAGAGGAATTTACTTTTTGATGGTTAGAGGGTGGGGAGGGAAGGGAAAAGGGATTCACTAATTAGATAGTAGACAAGGAGTATTTTAGGTGAAAAGAAAGACAACACACAATACAGGAGAGGTCAGCAAAACTGGACTTATCCAAAAGCAAACAGATTTCTTGAATACAACCAAATGCTTCAAAGGCCAGAGTAGCAGGGGTAGGGGTCTGAGAACCATGATTTCAGGGGACATCTAGGTCAATTGGCATAGCAAAATGTATTAAGAAAACATTCTGCATCCCACTTTGGTGAGTGGGGCCTGGGGTCTTAAACGCTAACAAGCCACAACCTAAGATGCATCATCAATTGGTCTCAACCCACCTGGAGGAAAAGAGAATGAAGAACACCAAAGACACAGGGTAATTAAGAGCCCAAGAGACAGGAAGTGCCACGAAAATCCAAGGCACCATCAGCCTGATACAGGAAGAACTGGATGGTGCCTCGCTACCACCGATGATGGCCCTGACAGGGAACACAACAGAGAATCCCTGATGGAGCAGGAAAACAGTGGGATGCAGACCTCAAATTCTTGTAAAAAGACCAGACTTAATGGTCTGACTGAAACTAGAAGGACCCCAGAGGCCATGGACCCCAGACCTTCTATTAGCCCAAGACAGGGCCATTCCCAAAGCCAATTCTTCAGACTATAAGACAGAAAAATGATACCGGTGAAGAGTGAGCTTTTTGGCTCAAGTAGACACATAAGAGTATGTGGGCAGTTCTTGTCGGGAGAGGATATGAGAAGGCAATGGGGGACAGTAGCTGGCTAAATGGACACAGGGAATACAGACTGGAGGAGTGTGCTGTCTCATTAGGGGAAGAACAACTAGGAGTACATAGCAAGCTGTACATTAATTTTTATATGAGAGATTGACTTGTTTTGTAAACTTTCTTTTAATGCGCACACACACACAAGTTATGAATAGCAGATTAATATTGTCTTCTTTAGTGCTGGAAGGTGAGATCCTCAGGTTGCAAGGCACTCAAAATACAACTGGGAGAGAGTTGCCTCCTTAAAGTTGAGTGAACCTTATGGATGTGGATGGAGTCAAGCTTTCAAGGCCTTCATTGGCTGATGTGCCGCGACTCAAAATGAGAAGAAACAGCTGCAAAAATCCATTAATGATTGGAATGTGGAATGTATGAAGTATGATTCTAGGAAAATTGGAAATTGTCAGAAATGAAATGAAAAGTGTAAACATTGCTATCCTAGCATTAGTGAGCTGAAATGGTCTGGTAGTGGTGATTTTGAATGGGAAAATCATATGGTCAACTATGCTGGGAACAACACATTGAAGAGGAATGGTGTTGCATTTATCATCAAAAAGGACATTTCAAGAACTATCCTGAAGGACAATGGTGTCAGTTATAGGACAATATCCATACACCTACAAGGCAAGTCAGGTCATATGGCTGTTATGCAAATTTATGCACAAACCAGTAAGGCCAAAGATGAAGAAACTGAAGAATTCTACCATATTCTGCAGTCTGAAATTGATCAGACATGCAATCAGGATGATTTGATAATTACTGGTGATTGGAATGTGGAAGTTGGAGACCAAGAAAAGGATAGGTAGTTGGAAAATACGGCGTTGGTGATAGAAACAAAGCCGGAGATTGCATGACAGAATTTGGTAAGACCAATGAGTTCTTCATCGCAAATACCTTTCCTCAACAACATAAATGGTGACCTTACCAGGTGGAACACACAGTAATCAAATTGACTGCATCCGTGGAAAGAGACAGTGGAAAAGCTCAGTATCATCAGTCAGAATAACTCCAGAGGCCAGCTTGTAACAGACCTTCAAGTGAACATACACAAGTTCAAGTAACTGCTGAAGAAAATTAGAACAAGTCCACCTGAGATAAAGTATGACCTTCAGCATCTTCCACTTAAATTTACAGACAATCTCAAGAATAGATCTGACACGTTGAATGATAATGACTGAAGACAGAGGAATTGTAGAATGACATCAAAGATATACATGAAGAAACAAGATGTCATTAAAAAGACAGGAAAGAAGGAAAAGACCAAAATGATGTCAGAAGAGACTCTGAAACTTGCTGTTGAACACGGAGTAGCTAAATCAACAGGAAGAAATGACGAAGCAAAATAACTGAACAGAAGATTTCAAAGGGCTGCTCAAGAAGACAAAGTAAAGTATATAACAATATGTTCAAAGACCTGGAGGTAGAACATCAAAAGGGAAAAACACACCTGACATTTCTCAAGCTGAACGAATTGGAGAAAAAATTTAGGCCTCGAGTTGCAATAGTGAAGCATTCTGTGGGGACAATACTGAACTATGAAGGAAGCATTAAAAGAAGATGGTAGGAATACACGGAGTCACAATACCAAATAGAATTAGTTGATATTCAACCATTTTGAGAAGTATCATATGATTAGCATGTGATAGTTCTGAAGAAAGGTATCCAAGCTGCACTGAAAGCACTGGCAAAAAAGAAAGTTCCAGGAATTGACAGAATACCAGTTGATATGTTTCAACAAATGGATGCAGCACTGGAAGTGTTCACCCCTCTATGCCAAGAAATTTAGAAGACAGCTACCTGGCCGACTGACTAGGAGTAATCCATATTTATGCCTATTCCCAAGAAATATGATCCAACTGAATTCTGAAATTATAGAAGAACATCATTAATTTCACATGCAAGTAAAATTTTGCTAAAAATCATTCAAAACAGGCTGCAGCAGGATTTCGACAGGGAACTGCCAGAAATTCAAGCCAGGATCGGAAGTGGGTGTGGAACCAGGATATCATTGCTGATGTCAGATGGATTCTGGCTCAAAGCACAGAATACCAGAAAGATATTTACCTGTGTTTTATTAACTATGCAAAGACATTCAACTGTGTAGATCATAAAAAATTATGGATAACATTGCGAACTTCAGAACACTTTATTGTGCTCATGAGGAACCTGTACACAGATCAAGACACAGTCATTCTAAAGAACAAGGGGATACTGTGTGGTATAAAGTCAGAAAAAGTGTGTGTCAGGATTGTGTTTTTCCACTATATTCATTCAATGTGTACGCTGAACAAAGAAGCCGAAAAGCTGAACGACATGAAAAAGAATAGTGCATCAGGATTGGAAGAAGATTCACTAATAACCTGTGATATGCAGATGATACGATTTTGCTGAAAGTGAACAGGACTCAAAACACTTATTGGTGAAGGTCAAAGATCATAGATTCAGTATGGGTTTTACCTCAACACAAAGAAAAAAATCCTTCCAACTGGACCAATAACCAACATCATGATAAATGGAGAAAAGATTGAAATTTTCAAGGATTTCATTTTACTTGGATCCATAATCAACACCCATGGAAGCGGCAATCAAATGGTGGATGCATTGAGCAAATCTACTGCAAAATACCAATTTAATGTGTTGAAAAGCAAAGATGTTACCACAAAGACCAAAGCGCGCCTGACCTAAGCCATGGTGTTTTCATTCACCTCATATGCATGAGAAAGCTGGATGATGAATAAGGAAGACCAAAGAAGAATTGACAATTTTGAATTGTGGTGCTGATGAATAATACTGAAATTACCATGGACTGCCAAAAGAACAAACAAACCTGTCTTGGAAGAAGTACAACCACAATGCTCCTTAGAAGCGAGGATGGTGAGACTACGTCTCACATACGTTGGATATGTTATCAGGAGGGATCAGCCCCTTGACAAGGCCATTGTGCTTGGTAAAGTAGAGAGCCAGTGAAAAATAGGAAGACCCTCAGCAGGATGGACTGACTCAGTGGCTGCAGCAATGGGCTCAAGTATAAGAATGATTCTGAGGGTGGTGTAAGGCTGGGCAGTGTTTAGTGCTATTGGGCATAGGGTCCCTCTGAGTCAGAAGCAACTCGAGGGCACCTAATAACAACATTGTAAATGACTCCCACACGTGTGTTATTTTCTCATACTGTATTGTCATCCATGTTGCTGTAATGCTAGAAGCTCTGCCACCAGTATTTCAAATACCAGCAGGGTCACCCATGGTGGACAGGTTTCACCTGAGCTTCCTAAGACAAACTAGGATAAAGGACCTGGTAGCCTACTTCTCAACATTAGCCAGTGAAAACTATATTAAGGGCAAAGGAACATTGTCTGATATAGTGCCGGAAAATGAGCCCCTCAGGTTGGAAGACACTCAAAATAGGACTGGGGAAGAGCTTCCTCCTCAAAGTAGAGTCAGCCTTACTGACATGGATGAAGACAAGCTTTGGGGGCCTTCATTTATTCATGTGACACAACTCAAAATAAGAAGAAATCCCTGCAAACATCCATTAATAATAAGAATGTACATTAATAATCAGTGTACAATGAATGACTCTAGGAAAATTGGAAGTTATAAAAAATGAAATGGAACACATTAACATTGATATCCTAGGCATTAAAAAAAAAAAAAAAAAGAGAGAGCTTAAATGGACTGGTAAAGGCTATTTTGAATTGACTATTATATGATCTACTCTGCTGAGAACGACAAATTAAAGAGGTATGGCAGTGCATTCATCATCAAAAAGAATATTTGAAGCTCTAACCTCAAGCACAACGCTGTCAATGATAGGCAAATATCCACAAACCTACAAGGAAGACAAGTTAATATGACTATTTTTCAAATTGAAACACCAACCACTAAGACAAAAGATAAAGAAATTGACAGTTCGTACCACCTTCTGCAGTCTGAAATTGAACAAACATGCAATCAAGATGCATTAATAATTACTGGTGATTGGAATGCAGATGTTGGAAACAAAGAAGTAGACACAGTAGTTGGAAAATACGGCCTTGGTGATATAAACAATGCCAGGGACCGCATGGCCTGACAGAGCTTTTCACGACCAATGACTTCTTCATTACAAGTACCTTTTTTCAACAAAATAAACATCATGTATACCTGTCAATCTCACCAGAATAAATACACAGGAATCAAAATGACTAAGTCTGTGGAAAGAGACTATGGAAAAGCTCAATTCAGTCATAAGAAACACGGGGATGACTCCGGGAAACATCATCCATTGCTCATAAGCAAGCTCAAGCTGAAGCTGAAGAGAATCAGAAGAAGTCAACAACGGCCAAAGTATGAACCTGGGTATATCCCACCTGAACTTAGAGGTCATCTGAGAATATATTTGACTCATTAAACACTAATGACCAAAGGCCACACAGACAGTGGGATGACATCAAGGGCATGAAGAAAGTTGAGAATCCACTAAAAAGTAATGAAAGTAAAAGACCAAAATAGATGTCAAAAAAGGATCTGATCCTTGCTGTTGAATGTGGAGTAAATAAAGTAAAAGGAAGAATTGATAAAGTAAAGAGCTGAAAAGAGGATTTAAACGACAGCTAGAAAAGACAAAGTGAAGTATTATAATGAAATGTGCAAAGACCTGTTGTTAGGTGCTGTCAAGTTGGTTCCAACTCATAGTGACCCTGTGCACAACAGAATGAAACACTGCCCAGTCGTGAGCCATCCTTACAATCCTTGTTATGCCTGAGGTCACTGTTGCAGTCACTGTGTCAGTCCAACTCCTTGAGGGTCTTCCTCTTTTCCGCTGACCCTGTAATCTGCTGAGCATGATGTCCTTCTCCAGGGACTCTTCCGTCCTGGCAACATGTCCAAAGTATGGAAGATGCAGTTTTGCCATCCTTGCCTCTAAGGAGCATTCTGGCTGTACCTCTTCTAAGACAGACCTGTTTGTTATTTGGCAGTCCATGGCATATTCAATATTCTTCACCAATACCTCAATTCAAAGGCATCAATTCTTTTTCAGTCTTCCTTATTCATTGCCCAGCTTTCACATGCATATGACGCGATTGAAAATACCATGGCTTAGGTCAGGCGCACCTTAGTCTTCAGGGTGACATCTTTGCTTATCAACACTTTGAAGAGGTCCTTTGCAGCAGATTTACCTAATGCAATGCATCTTTTGATTTCTTGACTGCTGCTTCCATGGATGTTGATTGTGGATCCAAGTAAAATGAAATCCTTCACAACTTCAAGCTTCTCTCTGTTTATCACGATGTTGCTCAATGGTCCAGTTGTGAGGATTTTTGTTTTCTTTATGTTGAGATGCAATCCATACTGAATGTTGTGGTCTTTGATATTCATTAGTAAGTGGTTGAAGTCCTCTTCACTTTCAGCAAGCAAGGTCCTGTCATCTGCATAACACAAGTTCTTAATAAGTTTTCCTCCAATCCTGATGCCCAGTTTTGCTTCGTATAGTCCAGCTTCTCGTATTATTTACTCAGTATACAGATTAAATACTTATGGTGAAAATACACAACCCCAACGCACGACTTTCCTGACTTTAAACCAATCAGTATTTCCTTGATCTGTCTGAACAACCACCTCTTCATCTATGTAAAGGTCCCTCATGAGCACAATTAAGTGTTCTGGAATTCCCATTCTTCGCACTGTTATCCATAGCTTGTTATGATCCACACAGTCAAATGCCTTTGCATAGTCAATAAAACACAGGTAAACGCCCTTCTGGTATTCTCTCCCTTCAGCCATGATCCATCTGACATCAGCAAGGATATCCCTGGTTCCACATCCTTTTCTGAAACCGGACTGAATTTCTGGCAATTCCCTGTCGATATACTGCTGCAGCCATTTTTGAATGATCTTCAGCAAAATTTTGCTTCCATGTGATATTAATGATATTGTTCTCTAATTTCCACATTCAATTGGATCATCTTTCTTGGGACTAGGCATAAATATGAATCTCTTCCAGTCAGTTGGCCAGGAAGCTGTCTTCCATATTTCTTGGCATAGATGAGTGAGCATCTCCAGCGATGCATCTGTTTGTTGAAACATTGCAATGGATATTCCATCAATTCCTGGTGCCTTGTTTTTCACAAATGCCTTCAGAGAAGTTTGGGCTTCTTCCTTCAGTACCATCGGTTCCTGATCATATGCCACCTCTTGGAATAGTTGAACTTCGACTAATTCTTTTTGGTATAATAACTCAGTGTATTCCTCCCATCTTCTTTTGATGCCTCCCGTGTCATTTAATATTTTCCCCATGGAATCCTTCACCATTGCAACTCGAGGCTTGAATTTTTCTTCAGCTCTTTTGGCTTGAGAAATGCCGAGTGTGTTCTTCCCTTTTGGTTTTCCATCTCCAGCTCTTTGCACATGTCATTATAATGTGCGTTTACTTTGTCTTCTAGAGATCCCCTTTGAAATCTTCTGTTCAGTTCTTTTACTCCACAAATTCTTTCTTTTGCTTTAGCTGCTCAATGCTCAAGAGCAAGTTTCATAGTCTCCGCTGACATCCATCTTGGTCTTTTCTTTCTCTCCTGTCTTTTCAATGACCTCTTTCTTTCTTCATGTATGATGTCCTTGATGTCATTCCACAACTCGTCTGGTCTTCAGTCACTAGTGTTCAATGCATCAACTCTATTCTTCAGATGATCTCCAAATTTAGGTGGGACACACTCAAGTTCATATTTTGGCTCCAATGCACTTGTTCTGATTTTCTTCATTTTTGGCTTGAACTTGCATATGAGCAATTGATGGTCTGTTCCACGGTTGGCACCTGGCCTTGTTCTGATGGATGATATTGAGCTTTTCCATTGTCTCTTTCCACAGATGTAGTCAATTTGATTTCTGTGTGTTCCATCTGGTGAGGTCCATGTGTATAGATACCATTAATGTTGGTGAAAGAAGGTATTTGCAATGAAGAGGTCATTGTTCTTGTAAAATTCTATCATTCGATCTCTGGCATTGTTTCTATCACCAAGGCCATATTTTCCAACTACTGGTCCTTCTTTTTTGTTTCCAACTTTTACATTCTAAAAAAATTTCTAGTTGCCAGTAATTACCAATGCATCTTGATTGCATGTTCAATCAATGTTGGACTGCTGTAGCTGATAAAAATCCTTTATTTATTCATCTTTGGCCCTAGTGATTGGTGCATAAGTTTGGATAATAGTCATATTAACTCGTCTTCCTTGTAGCTGTATGCATATTATCCTACCACTGACAGCGTTGTATTTCAGGATAGATCTTGAAATGTTCTTTTTGACCATGAATTCAACACCATTCCTCTTCGAGTTGTCATTCCCAGAATAGTAGGCTATATGGTTGTCCGGTTCAAAATGGCCAATACCAGCCCATTTCAGCTCACTAATGCCTAGGATATCGATGTTTATGTGATCCATTTCATTTTTGATGATTTCCAGTTTTCCTCGATTCATATTTCATACGTTCCAAGTTCCAATTATTACTGGATTTTTGCAGCTGTTTCTTCTCATTTTGAGTTGTGCCACATCAGCAAATAAAGGTCTCGAAAGCTTTACTCCATCCATGTCATTAAGGTGGACTCTACTTTGTAGAGGAACTCTTCCCCAGTCATCTTTTGAGTGCCTTCCAACCTGGGGAGCTCATCTTCCAGCACTATATCAGACAATGTTCCACTGCTATTCATAAGGTTTTCACTGGCTAATGTTTTTCAGAAATAGAATGCAGGGTCCTTCTTCCTAGTCTGTCTTAGTTTGGAAGCTCAGCCGAAACCTGTCCTCCATGGGTGACACTGCTGGTATCTGAACACCAATGGCATAGCTTCCAGCATCACAGCAACACGCACGCCCCCACATTATGACAAACTGACAGACGTGGGGGTGCAAAGACCTTGAGTACAAAAGCCAAAAGGAAAGAACATACTCACCATTTCTCAAGCTGAAAGAACGGAAGAGAAAATTCAAGTCTTAAGTTGCAATATGTATACTGAGCAAATATTTGAGAAGCTGGATTATATGAAGAAGGAGGGGACATCAGGATTGGAGGAAAAAAATATTAACAACATGTGTTATGTAGATGACACAACCTTGTTTGTTGAACGTGAATAGGACTTGAAGCACTTATTAAGATCAGAGACCACATCCTTTAGTATGGATTACACCTCAATAAAAACAAAAATATCCTCACAACTGTACGAATAAGCAACATCATGATGAATCGAGAAAAGTCTGAAGTTGTCAAGCATTTCATTTTACTTGGATTCACAATCAACAGCCATGGAAGCAGCAGTCAAGAAATCAAAAGACACATTGCATTAGACAAATCTACTGAAAAAAACCTCTCTTAAGTGGTGAAAATAAAAATTTTTACCTTGAGGACTAAGGTGCATGTGACACAAGCCATGGTGTTTCCAATCACCTCATATGCAGTGAAAGCTGGACGATGAATAAGGAAGACAGAAGAAGAATCGATGCCTTTGCATTTGGCTGTTGTAGAAGATAATCGACTATACCATGATGTCAAAAGAATGAACAAATCTGTCTTGGAAGAAGTACAACCAGAATACTCCTTAGAAACAAGGATGGCAAGTCTACATCTCACATACTTTGGACATATTTTCAGGAGGAATCAGTCCCTGGAGAAGGCCATCATGCTTGGTTATAGAGGAAGACCCTCAATGAAATGGATTGACTCAGTAGCTGCAACAATGGGCAAAAGCATAGCAACAATTGTGAGGATGGCACAGAATTGAGAAGTGTTTTGTTCTATCTATGAGTCAGTATTGACTAAATTTGCCTAGCAACAAGTTGCAATTTTGAAAGATTCTATGGGGAAAATATTAAATGACACAATGCATCAAAAGAAGATGGAAGGAGTACAGAGAGTCATTGTACCAAAAAGAATCTGTTGACGCTCAGCCCTTTCAGGAAGGACTATGTAATCAAGCACCGAAGGTGCTGAAGGAAGAAGTCCAAGCTTCACTGAAGGTATTGGTAAACAAAGAAAGAAAGAAAAAAACAAGGCTCCAGGAATAGACAGAATATCAAGTGAGATGTTCCAAGAAATGGACCCAGAGCTGGAAGCACTCACTCATTTATGCCAAGAATTTGGAAGATAGTAATCTGGCCAACCAACAGGAAGAAATTGATATTTGTGCCCAATCCAGAGCAAGGTGATCCAACAGAATGCAGAAATTATCAAATAATACCATTACTATCACACACAAGTAAAATTTTGCTGAAGATCTTTTGAAACCAAATGCAGTAATACATCAACAAGGAACTGCCAGAAATTCAAGCTGCAGACAGAAGAGGACATGGAATGAGGGATATCATTGCTGATGTCAGATGGATCCTGGCTGAAAGCAGAGAATACCTAAAACATATCTACCTCGGTTTTACTGACTGTGCAAAGGCATTCAACTGTATGGATCATAACAAATTATGAATAACATTACGAAGAATGGATATTCCACAACACTTAACTGTTTTGAGGAGGAAACTACATAGACCAACATACAGTCATTTCAATAGAATAAGGGGATACTGCATAGTTTTAAATCAGGAAGGTGCCTTAGGGTTGTATCCTTTCACCATACTTATTAAATCCACATGCTGAATAAAAAATCCATGAAGCTGGACTCTATGAAGAAGAAAAGGGCATCAGGATTCGATGAAGACTCATTAACTACTAGCGATATGCAGATGACACAACTATGCTAGCTGAAAGTGAAGAGCACCTGAAACACTCATAATATCAAAGACTACAGCCTTCAATATGGATTACACCTCAATTTAAAGAAAACAAAACCCTCACAAGCAGACCAGTAAGCAATGTCATGATAAAACAAGAAAAGATTGAATTTGTCAAGGATTTCATTTTACTTGGATCCACAGTCAATACCCATGGAAGCAGCTGTCAAGAAATCAAAAGAACTGTTGCACTGGGCAAATCTGTTGCAAAAGACCTCTTTAAAGTGTAAACAAGCAAATACGTCACTTTCAGGTCTAAAGTGCTCATGACCCAAGCCATGGTTTTTTCAGTCCCTCATGTACATGCGAAAGCTGGACAAAGAATAAAGAAGACTGAACTGTTGCATTTGAATTGCAGTGTTGGCAAAAAATATTGAATATACTGTGGACCCCTAGAAAAAGGAATAAATCTGCTTGGGAGAAGTAAAACACAGCCAGAATGCTCCTTAGAGGCAAGGATGCTGAGACTTCACCTCATGTACTTAGGATATGTTATGGAGGGACCAGTCCTTGAAGAAGGAAATCATATTTGGTAAAGTAGTTGTCATTGTTGTTAGGTGCCATCTAGTCAGTTCCAACTCATAGTGACCCTATATAAAACAGAACAAAACACTGCCTGGACCTGTGCCATCCTTACAATTTGTGTTATGCTTAAGCCCATTACTGGAGCCACTGTGTCAGTCTATCTTGTTGGGGGCCTTCCTTTCATAACAATTGTGGATAGCGTTGTAAAGTACGGGGATTTTAGAACATTTAATTTTGCTAATGTGGAACCTGTACATAGACCATAAATCAGTTCCTCAGGCAGAACAAGGGAATAGTGTGTGCTTTAAAATCAGGAAATGTATGCATCAGGGTTGTATCCTTTCACCGGACATACTCAATTTATATGCTGATCAAATAATGTGAGAAGCTGGACTATCTGAAGAAAAGTGTGCCATCAGGATTGCAAGAAGACTCATTAATAATTTGAGAGAGGCAGATGATACCGCCTTGCTTACTGAAGGCAAAGTGGACTTGAAGCACTTACTGGTAAAGATCAAAGACTACAGCCCTCAGTATGAATTACACTCCAACATAGTGAAAAGAAAAATCCTTACAATCGGGCCAACAAGCAACATCATGATAAACAGAGAAAAGGTGGAAGTTGTCAAGGATTTCATTTTACCTGGATACACCATCAGTGCCAGCAGTCAGTAAATAAAATGATGTATTGAACTGGGCAAATCTTCTGCATAAAGACCTCTTTAAAGTGTTGAATAGCAAAGGTGTTACTTTTTCGACTAAGGTGCACCTGACCCAAGCCACGGTATTTTCCATCACCTCATAGGCATTCAAAAGCTGGACAATGAATAAGGAAGTCTGAAGAAGAACTGATGCCCTTGAGTTATGGTGTTGGAGAAGAATACTGAATATACTATGAACTGCCAGAAGGATGAACAAATCTGTCTTGGGAGATGTGCAGAGTGTTCCTTGGAAGCAAGGATGGAAAAATTTCATCTCATACACTTTGGACATGTTATCGGGGGGAAGAACATCATGCTTGGTAGAGGGCCAGCAAGAAAGAAGAAGACCCTCGACCAGATGGATTAGCACAGTGTCTGCAAACAATGGATTCAAACATAGCAGCCACCTAAGGTACAGCAGCAGAGCCCACCCACCAAAGTGCTTTAGGAATAGAGACATACCTACCTCACTGGCACTTGGGGGAAGCCTGTCAGCATCCTGCCCCCCCGGAGTATGAACCCCTGCTGCTACTAGAATCTGGTGTACAAAACTATCACCAGTACTTCTCTAGGTGGAAATGTAACAGTCTGTTCCACACACTTGATGCCCCAAAATCAGATTCTACTGAAGAATAGTGAATGGACTCTTAGGTTTACATATCTGGTAACAGCCCAAACCAGCTAGTAACAGGACATAAGTGAGTCAAGGGCTACAACATTCAAGACAGCGCAATCTAGTAGCCCATCTACGTACATTGAAAGAAAACAAAACAAGATAAGACTCAGTGACCAAATATAGATTAAATCACTGCAACATCTTAGTGATGGCTCAGAGACAGCAGTCGATATCAAAACACATATAGAAGCAGACCATGATTGCTTCTACAACTCCCCAAAGTAAAGAATCAAAATCTTTTCCAAATGAAGATACAATCCTGGAATTGCCAGATACAGAATAAAAAACAAACTAATTTACAGAATTCTTCAAGACATCAGGGATGACCTCAGAAATGAAATAAGGCAATTTACAGAAAAAGCCAAGGAACACACTGATAAAGCAGTTCAAGGTCTCAAAAAGATTATTCAAGAACATAGTGGAAAAGTTAATAAGCTGCAAGAATCCATAGAGATACAGCATTCAGAAATCCAAAAGATTAACAATAAAATTACAGAATTAGACAACGCAATATGAAGTCAGAGGAGCAGACTCGAGCAATTAGAATGCAGAGTGGGAGCTCTGAAGGACCAGGGAATTGACACCAATATAGCTGGAAAAAATCAGATAAAAGAATTAAAAAAAATGAAGAAATCCTAAGAATCGTGTGGGACTCTATCAAGAAGAATAACTTGCATGTGATTGGAGTCCCAGAACGGGGAGGGATATCAGAAAACACAGAGAGAATAGTTGAAGATTTGTTGGCAGAAATCTTCCCTGACATCATGAAAGACGAAAGGATATCTATCCAAGATGCTCATCGAACCCCATTTAAGACTGATCCAAAAAGAAAATCACCAAGACATATTATCATCAAACTTGCCAAAACGAAAAATAAAGAGAAAATATTAAAAGCAGCCAGGGATAAAATAAAGGTCTCCTACAAGGGAGAATCAATAAGAATAAGTTCAGACTACTCAGCAGAAACCATGCAGGCAAGAAGGCAATGGGATGACATATACAGAGCACTGAAGGGGAAAAACTGTCAGCCAAGGATCATATATCCAGCAAAACTCTCTCTGAAATATGAAGGTGAAATTAAGACATTTACAGATAAACACAAGCTTAGAGAATTTGTAAAAACCAAACCAAAGCTACAAGAAATACTAAAGGGGGAAATTGTTTGATAAGAAAAACAATAATATCAGACACCAGCACAACACAAGGTCACAGAACAGAGCATCCTGATATCAACCCAAATAGGGAAATCACAAAAACAAATTAATATTAATTTTAAAAAGAAAAAAACACTCAAAACAGGGAATCATTGAAGTCAATATGTAAAAGATCATAATAATCTAAAAGAGGGACTAAATACAGGTGGCATAGAACTGCCATATGGTGAGGGATACAAGGCGATATAGGACAATACGAGTTAGGTTTTTACTTAGAAAAATAGGGGTAAATAGTAAGGTAACCACAAAGAGGTATAACAACTCCACAACTCAAAATAAAAACCAAGAAAAACATAACGACTCAGCAAACATAAAGTCAGATACTATGAAAAAGAGGAACACACAATTTACGAAGAAAAATGTCTCAGCACAAAAAAGTAAGTGGAAAAATGAAATTGTGAACAACACACATAAAAAGGCATCAAAATGACAGCGCTAAACACATGCTTATCTATAATTACGCTGAATGTAAATGGACTAAAGGCATCAATAAAGAGACAGAGAGTCACGGACTGGATAAAGAAACACGATCCGTCTATATGCTGCCTACAAGAGACACACTTTAGACTTAGAGACACAAACAAACTAAAACTCAAAGGATGGAAAAAATCATATCAAGCAAACAATAAGCAAAAAAGAGCAGGAGTAGCGATATTAATTTCTGACAAAATAGACTTTAACGTTAAATCCACCACAAAGGATAAAGAAGGACACTACATAATGATAAAAGGAAAAATTGCCCAGGAAGATAAAACCATATTAAATATTTATACACCCAATGACAGGGCTGCAAGATACATAAAACAAACTTTTTCAGAACTGAAAAGTGAGATAGACACCTCCACAATTATACTAGGAGACTTTGACACACCACTTTTGGAGAAGGACAGGACATCCAGTTAGAAGCTCAATAAAGACACGGAAGACCTAATTACAACAATCAACCAACTTGACCTCATTGACTTATACAGAACACTCCACCCAACTGCTGCAAAGTATACTTTTTTTTCTAGTGCACATGGAACATTCTCTAGAATAGACCACATATTAGGTTTTAAAACAAACATTTGCAGAATCCAAAACATTCAAATATTACAAAGCATCTTTTCAGACCACAAGGCCATAAAAGTGGAAATCAATAACGCAAAAATTATGGAAAAGAAATCAAATACTTGGAAACTGAACAATAACCTGCTCAAAAAAGACTGGGTTATAGAAGACATTAAGGAGGGAATAAAGAAATTCATAGAATGCAACGAGAATGAAAATACTTCCTATCAAAACCTCTGGGACACAGCAAAACCAGTGCTCAGAGGTCAATTTGTAATGATAAATGCACACATACTAAAAGAAGAAAGAGCCAAAATCAGAGAACTGTCCCTACAATTTGAACAAATAGAAAGTGAGCAACAAAAGAATCCATCGGGCACCAGAAGAAAACAAATAATAAAAATTAGAGCTGAACTAAATGAATTAGAGAACAGAAAAACAATTGAAAGAATTAACAAAGCCAAAACTGGTTCTTTGAAAAAATTAACAAAATTGATAAATCATTGGCCAGACTGACTAAAGAAATACAGGAAAGGAAACAAATAACCCAAATAAGAAACGAGATGGGTCACATCACAACAGACCCAACTGAAATTAAAAGAATCATGTCAGATTATTGCGAAAAAGTACACTCTAACAAGTTTGCAAACCCAGAATAAATGGATGAATTCTTAGAAAAAACTACCTACCTAAACTAACACAATCAGAAGAACAACTAAATAGACCCATACCAAAAATGAGATTGAAACAGTAATCAAAAAACTCCCAACAAAAAAAAAACCCTGGCCCGGATGGCTTCACTGCAGAGTTCTACCAAACTTTCAGAGAAGAGTTAACACCACTACTACTAAAGGTATTTCAAAGCATAGAAAATGATGGAATATTGCCTAGCTCATTCTATGAAGCCACTATATCCCTGATTCCAAAGCCAGGTAAAGACATCACAAAAAAAGAAAATTACAGACCTATATCCCTCATGAACATAGATGCAAAAATCCTCGACAAAATTCTAGCCAATAGAATTCAACAACATATCAAAAAAATAATCCACCACGACCAAGTGGGATTTATACCAGGTATGCAAGGCTGGTTTAATATTCGAAAAGCCATTAATGTAATCCACCACACAAATAAAACAAAAGACAAAAACCACATGGTCTTATCAATTGATGCAGAAAAAGCATTTGACAAAGTCCAACACCCTTTTATGATAAAAACTCTCAGCAAAATAGGAATTGAAGGAAAATTCCTCAACATAATAAAGGGCATCTTTTTATACAAAGCCAACAGCCAACATCACTCTAAATGGAGAGAGCCTGAAAGCATTTCCCTTGAGAACGGGAACCAGACAAGGATGCCCTTTATCACCACTCTTATTCAACATCGTGCTGGAAGTCCTAGCCAGGGCAATTAGGCTAGACAAAGAAATAAAGGGTATCCGGATTGGCAAGGAGGAAGTAAAGTTATCACTATTTGCAGATGACATGATTTTATACACAGAAAACCCTAAGGAATCCTCCAGAAAACTACTGAAACTCGTAGAAGAGTTTGGGAGAGTCTCAGGTTATAAGATAAACATACAAAAATCACTTGGATTCCTCTACATCAACAAAAAGAACACCGAAGAGGAAATCACCAAATCAATACCATTCACAGTAGCCCCGAAGAAGATAAAATACTTAGGAATAAACCTTACCAAAGATGTAAAAGACCTATATAAAGAAAACTACAAGTACTACTACAAGAAACTGAAATGGACCTAGTTAAGTGGAAAAACATACCTTGCTCATGGATAGTTAACATAGTAAAAATGTCTATTTTACCAAAACCCATCTATACATACAATGCACTTCCAATCCAAATTCCAATGACATTTTTTAATGTGATGGAGAAACAAATCACCAACTTCATATGGAAGGGAAAGAAGCCTCAGACAAGCAAAGCATTACTGAAAAAGAAGAAGAAAGTGGGAGGCCTCATTCTACCTGATTTTAGAACCTATTATACAGCCACAGTAGTCAAAACAGCCTGGTATTGGTACAACAACAGGCACATAAACCAATGAAACAGAACTGAGAACCCAGGTATAAATCCATCCACATATGAGCAGCTGATATTTGACAAAGGGCCAGTGTCAGTTAATTGGGGAAAAGATAGTCTTTTTAACAAATGGTGCTGGCATAACTGGATATCCATTTGCAAAAAAACAAAACAGGACCCATACCTCACACCATGCACAAAAACTAACTCCAAGTGGATCAAAGACCTAAACTAAAGACTAAAACAATAAAGATCATGGAAGAAAAAATAGGGACAACTTTAGGAGCCCTAATACAAGGCATAAACAGAATACAAAACATTACCAAAAATGACGAAGAGAAACCAGATAACTGGGAGCTCCTAAAAATCAAACACCTATGCTCATCTGAAGAGTTCACCAAAAGATTAAAAAGACCACCTACAGATTGGGAAAGAATTTTCAGCTACGACATCTCCGACCAGTGCCTGATCTCTAAAATCTGTATGATTCTGTTAAAACTCAACCACAAAAACACAAACAACCCAATCAAGAAGTGGGCAAAGGATATGAACACACACTTCACTAAAGAAGATATGCAGGCAGCTAACCGATACATGAGAAAATGCTCTCGCTCATTAGCCATTAGAGAAATGCAAATTCAAACTATGATGCGATTCTATCTCACTCCAACAAGGCTGGCATTAATCCAAAAAACACAAAATAATAAATGTTGGAGAGGCTGCAGAGAGATTGGAACTCTTATACACTGCTGGTGGGAATGTAAAATGGTACAACCACTTTGGAAATCTATCTAACGTTTTCTTAAACAGTTAGAAATAGAACTACCATACAACCCAGAAATCCCGCTCCTCGAAATATACCCTAGAGAACTAAGAGCCTTCACACAAACAGATATATGCACACCCATGTTTATTGCAGCTCTGTTTACAATAGCAAAAAGCTGGAAGCAACCACGGTGTCCCATTAACGGATGAATGGTTAAATAAATTGTGGTATATTCACACAATGGAATACTACACATTAATAAAGAACCATGACGAATCTGTGAAACATTTCATAACGTGGGGGAACCTGGAAGGCATTATGCTGAGCGAAATTAGTCAGAGGCAAAAGGACAAATATTGTATAAGACCACTATTATAAGATCTTGAGAAATAGTATAAACTGAGAAGAACACATACTCTTGTGGTTACAAGGTGAGGAGGGAGGGAGGGTGGGAGAGGGTTATTTACTGATTAGTTAGCAGATAAGAACTACTTTAGGTGAAGGGAAGGACAATACTCAATACACGGAAGGTCAGCTCAACTGGACTGGACCCAAAACAAAGAAGTTTCTGAGATAAACTGATTGCTTCAAACATCAGTGGAGCATGGCGGGGGTCTGGGGACTATGGCTTAAGGGGACTTCTAAGACAATTGGCAAAATAATTCTATTATGAAAACATTCAGCATCCCACTTTGAAATGTGGCGTCTGGGGTCTTAAGTGCTAACAAGTGGCCATCTAAGATGCATCAATTGGTCTCAACCCATCAGAATCAAACGAGAATGAAGAACACCAAGGTCACAAGATAACCATGAGCCCAAGAGACAGAAAGGGCCACATGAACCAGAGACTTACATCATCCTGAGACCAGATGAACTAGATGGTGCCCGGCCACAACCGATGACTGCCCTGACAGGGAGCACAACAGAGAACCCCTGAGGGAGCAGGAGATCAGTGGGATGCAGACCCCAAATTCTCATAAAAAGACCAGACTTAATGGTCTGATTAAGACTAGAGGAATCCCAGCTGTCATGGTCCCCAAACCTTCTGTTGGCCCAGAATAGGAACCATTCCCGAAGACAACTTATCAGACATGGAAGGGACTGGACAATGGGTAGGAGAGAGATGGTGATGAAGAGTGAGCTACTTGTATCAGATGGACACTTGAGACTGTGTTGGCATCTCCTGTCTGGAGGGGAGATAGGAGGGTAGAGAGGGTTAGAAACTGGCAAAATTGTCAGAAAGGAGAGACTGGGAGGGCTGACTCATTAGGCGGAGAGCAAGTGGGAGTATGGAGTAAGGTGTATATAAGCTTATATGTGACAGACTGACTTGATTTGTAAACGTTCACGTAAAGCTCAATAAAAATTATTAAAAAAAACATAGCAGCCATTTTGAGGATGGCGCAGGGACAGGCAGTGTCTCATTCTGCTGTACACAGAGTCACTATGAGTCAGAATGGACTAAACAGCACCAAACAACAACAACAAAGATGGTAGTGTGGATACATATCCTGTTATGTAATCTTCAAAGAGTATTACAATCAGACAGCTAGAAAACTTATCTAAGGGAAAATAAGAGGCCAAAGTTCATACCAGCAGGAGCCTGCATTAATATCATAGCAAGAAACAGGTCATGGTTATTGCAGCCAGGAAATTAGCATCTATATCCAACTGAAGAAGAACTCAAGATATGTATACTTGGAAACTAAATCCACATCCCAATAGGAACCCTGGTGGCACAGCGTTTAAGAGTTACAGCTGCTAACCAAAAGGTCAGCAGTTCAAATCCACCAAACGCTCCTTTGAAAACCATGTGGCAGTTCTACTCCTTCCTATAGAGTTGCTGTGCATCAGAAACCACTTGATGGCAATAGTAATGGGCAGCAGTAAATACGGCATATTTATTACAGTCAAGAGGTTAGCATGCATACCCAAAGAAAAACACGATGGGTTAAAACAAGCTCTAAGACTAAATATTTACCTAGAATATAGTAATAATATTGAAGTCAAGGTCATTACAGCCATAAAGTTAGCACTTATAGCCAAAGAAATAAGAGGTCAGAATTAATAAAACCTGGAATTCATCCAAATCCTAACATAAAGTGAGGGGCACAATGTTACAACCTCCATATACAAGCAGAAAGGAGGTTAGGGTTCAAAGAATCATGAGCCCAAAATCATATTTTAATAAGAGATACATTATGCTTCTTAAAGCCAGGAAGCTACATTCACATACTACTTAAGAGAAGATCAGGGTTCATAAAGCCCTGGTCTGACTCAAATTGTGCTAAGAATTGTGTTATGTTTCCTACAAGCAGGTAAGTAGCAACCACGTTCATGGACAAAAACAGATTAGGGTTCATAAAGCTAACAGCCTACATCCATATTTTAGTGAAAATGGCCCATGGTTCTCATGGCCAGGGAGCTAGAATCCATATCCTATGAAACGTAAAGACAGAGTTTAAAGAATGCAAATCCGAGTAAAAATCTGAAACTGGATCTGAGTATTAAACAGGCCGTGGTTGTTAGAGTCAAGAAACTCCTATGTTGGGAGACTGAAGGTCAGGGTTCATTGAGCCAGAAAAATGCATCCATAAAACATAGCCAAGGGAAAAGGGGGCCACAGTAAGTACAGCCAGATAGGTAGTATTCATATTCATGATTAAAGATGGTCAGAGTTCATATGAAAGGAAATTTGCCTTAATAACCTACTTAAAAAAAGATACATGGCTTGTGAGGCCTGGAAATTAGCATCTATACCCAGAGAAACATGAAGGCAGGATTCATAAAGAAGAGCTTTAACGTATGTACTAGTGAGAAAAGGGTCATTTAAACAAAGCTAGAAAGGGAATATCCATAACCTTAAAACAATATCTATGTCTTTACTAAGATATTGACATAATAGTAAAGATTATGTCATGGTTGTTACAAAAAAGAAGTTAGCAACCATATCCAAAGGAAAAAGAATAACAAAAAAGATCAGGTTTCACAGAGCCAGGAGCTTGACCCATATTCTGGTAATGAAATAGTCAAAGGCAGTATGGTTAGAAAGCTAGCATCCTATTCAAGCAGACAAGAGGCCAGGGTTCACAGAGCTTGTTCCATGCACATATTTTTTTAATAAGGAATATGACGTGAGTGTTACAGCCAGAATCTGCTAATAGAGAAGTTCATGATTCACAGAGCCAAGAGACTAAATCAACACCCTATGAAGTAATGGGGCATGGTTGTTACAGAACCATGCCCCATACTGGCATCTATATTAAAGAGAGGGAAGGGAAGGGTTCTTTTATCAAAGTTGATGTCAATATCCTGTTGAGAATTAGGCCTTGGATTTCAGCCAGGAATCCAGCACCAGTATGTAAAAACAAACAGTTGTATGTAAGGGATAAGGAAATCATGCTACATCTTAGTAAGAATTAGGAATGGTGCTTTCAGCCAGGACGTCAACATTTATATTCAATGGAGAGGAAGTCATTGTACGTGGAGCAAGTACTGACCATTGTACATGGAGCAAGTACTGACCAGTACATCTGGCTCATAGCAACCCCAGATATTGCAGAGTAGTAATGTACTCCACAGGTTTTTTTGTTTTCTAAGTTTATGCCCTTTGGGAAGTAGATAGCCAGAACTTTCACTTGAGGGGCCTCTATGTGGACTCAAACTGTCAATCGTTCTGTTAGCAGTCATATGTTTAATGGTTTGGGCCACCCAGAAGATAGTGTCATAATTTAAGGAGTGAGCATGTTAAAATTAACAGATCTAATGGCTGGTGGAGCCACTGTGGAAAAGGGTCTGAGCATTTCCCAAAGCAACGATTGTTCTACCACCACACCAGCAGACAAGTGCAGCTCAGGGCTTTTACTGAGAGCTGGAGCTCTCTTTTTGCACAAGTCCACCTACAAAAGTGTAATAGGAGCCTAATCTGTAAGAGCCAGAAGTTGCATACTAAGCTTACCCTGCTTGAACCACACCAGAGGCCGTTTGTTAGTGCAAAAAGGTGGTGGACGGCAGGAGTTCTACACTGGACACCCCGGGGGGATCCCCAGAGAAGCAGAATGACTGCCCAGAAGGTGGTGCCCAGGAAGGGTAAAACGTCCACCTACGTTACATACCGTAGGGTTCCTTTGCTTCGATTCTCCAAAGGGCAATGCTGGATAAATGCAGAGGAGCTGTGTGGTGGCCAGGCCTCAGCTCAGGAGCACTGGGTGTGCAGATGGAAGTGTGAAGGGTGGACTGCTTGGGGATACCATCATGGCCAGTACCTTGTGGGTATGGATTCCCACACCCCGGTTGGAACACTGTGTTAGAAGGGGTCTCCAGACTTTACCCTGGGACAAAGACAGTGATCAGGTCATGGGATGTGTTCTTGTCATTTCTCAGGAGGGCTGGGGTACTCACAATGGGATTGGGAAGAGAGAGACAAAACGAAAACAAAAACGAAAGCACCGTGGAACTAAGATGAGTATGTTTTCCTGAGTATTCTCGCCTACACTGCCTGGAAATCCTGGGTGTGGATCCACCACCGACTGGGCCACGGCCCTGGAAGTGGCCTGGTTCTTCCAGTGGACAGACTTTCTCCCAGTGCCTGGAGCACAGGTGGTGGCTGAGGCGGAAACAGCCTACAACCATCCAGACCAACAGCATCAGTGTCAGCACCGCTGCCCTCCACCAAGGGGAGCCAAGCCAGGCACAGGGGGAGGGCCATGGGTTCAGAGGTCACACCGTGGGCCTAAGGATTGGCAGAACGCTTTCAGGGCCCCGGACGCTGCCCCCTTTCTCCTCCCCGTCCAGGCCCAGGCCAGTCCAGCGGCATTAAACAGCCCCCGTCTGCCCGCCCGGCCGCCCCACAACCGCCAGCCAGCCAGCCTGCCTGCCTTCTCTCCGTCTCTGGCAGCAGCCCCTCAGCCCTCGGTCCAGAGCTCTTTCGGGACCCGCCCTGAGGGAAGGCAGGAGCTAGGCCACCTTCACCCAGCCACCATGGTCCACGTGAGGGCGTCCGAAGTCCGGCAGCTGCGGCACAACAAGTTCGTGGTCGTCATGGGGGACTCGGTGCAGAGGGCCGTGTACAAGGACCTGGTGCTCCTGCTGCAGAAGGACTGCCTGCTCTCAAGCAGTCAGCTGAAGGCCAAGGGCGAGATGAGCTTCGAGCAGGACAGGCTGCTGCACGGCGGCAGGTGGGGCCGTATGCACAACGGGACCCACTACCGCGAAGTCCGCGAGTTCTGCTCCACACACCACCTTGTGCGCTTCTACTTCCTCACGCGCGCCTACTCCCGGTACGTGGAGAAAGTCCTGCTGGAGCTGCTGAGGGGCGAGCACGGCCCAGACGTGGTCATCATGAACTCCTGCCTCTGTGACCTGTCCAGGTATGGCCAGGATTCCATGTGGAGCTACAGGAGGAACCTGGAGACCCTGTTCTGGTGCCTTCGCTAGGTCCTGCCCGAGTCCTCTCTCGTGGTGTGGGACACTGCCATGCCAGTGGCTGAGACGGTCTCGGGGGGTTTCCTCCCGCCTGAGGGCATGCCCCCGACCTCGTGCCTGCGGGATGATGTGGTGGAGGCCAACTTCTACAGCGCCGCTGAGGCCAGCAGGCTCCGCTTCAACGTGCTGGACTTGAATTTCCACTTCCGGCACTCCGGCAGCACAGGCAGGCAGATGGCGTGCACTGGAACCAACACGCTCATCGAAGGCTCTCGCAGCTGCTGCTGGCCCACCTGGGCGACATCTCGGGCGTGGACCTGCCCTGCGACAACCCGGTGGGCAGGTGGATCTGGGAAGGCCCTGGGAGCCGTCTCAGAGGGCCCGCGGACGACAGACTGCTCCAGCACCACTGAGGTGAATCCAGTGAGGTAGGCCCCGCCTCGACGCCCGCCTAGACCCGCGTGCCCTATCGCTTAGTCGCGGAGACCCCCTATTTCCCTGCCCCAGGTTCCCAGGTGCTTCCGGCGGCACCGCCATGGCTCCAGTTTGCCCTGGAACCAATCCCTGCAGCGCCAGTCATGCTCTGGCGACCCCTCTGCACTGCACACTAGGTATGGCGAGGAAGCAAACCTGACAGCTGGCCGGCTGCCCCGCAACGCCGGAATACATACGGCCTCTGATTAGCACCAGCGCCGCGTGGTTCACCGGGCTTCTCCGCCTTACCCTCCAGGTACCCCCCGCAGAGCCACAGAGGTGCAGGGGGACGGACCGCAGCCACCAGTATGACCAGTGCCAAGACTTCGGTAACCACCCCCCCAGGTAGGTCGTCCTCTCCCCTTTGAACCCTTGCCTGGGGGATGGCCTAGGCATGCAGGTCTGGAACACCTCCAGCCACCCCTCCACCCCTCTCAGCAAGGACAAGCCTTACTCGCTGCGAGTTGGAGAAAGGAACAGATATCAGACGTGCACACTCACGGTTGTTTCCTCCTTGCCTTGATGCACAAACTAACTGCGAATTAAAAAAGTGCGTTCAGAAACACAGTGTCTGTCTCTGCGAAGGCCTTGTGGGGCTGCGCCCTGGCAGTGTGTCCATAATGGATCAGTGTAGCCTGTCACTCCCATTATGTTCTGGGTGCCTTTCGGGGCAAGGAGCAGGGCGCCCAGACGCCTCCTCGGGGGCTTCTGCTGCTTTCAGGGCCAAAGAGGCAATCAGGCGAAATCCATTCCTTCCAATTACCTGTAGTTTCTGTAGAAGAGTTATTTGTTCAGAAAAGCCCCGAGGTTGAGCTGCGCTTCACCACTTAGCAAGATCCAATGCTCAATTCAGCGACCTGAAATTAAGTGCCTCTCAGGCCTCTCAAGGCTGGTGTAAAAACAAGCCTCCCAGACCTTTTTCTATACTATTAAAGTGAATTAATTTATTTGCACACACTTGGGAGACTCTGAGAGCTTTTCCAGAGGTCGGGGGTTTCCTTGGCAGAGGAACCAGCTTCTCTTTCCTCATATGAGGAACAATGCGCCTTAAAGACAAACGGGGATGGAAGGTAGCCAGGGAGGAGATGGGAATCAGAGTGATCTCAAGCATGCTAAGAATGAATGAGCAAATCCAGGGCTGGTTACGGAAAAGGAGAAATGACACATTTTGGGCTTGAAATGATTTAAAGTATTGTTAAAGGAGGTGTCAAAAGTTTGGTGTAAGAACCCCTACAGTACGTCAAACTGACAGACATGTGGGGGAAGCCAAGCATGCGCATATGCTTATATACAGAGCCCTGGTGGGGCCCTGGGTAAGCATTGCGCTGCTAACGAAAAGGTGGGCGGTTCACATCCACCAGCCCCTCCTTGGAAAACCTATGGGGCGCTTCTACTCCGTCCTATAGGGCTGCTATGAGTTCAACCTAACTCAATGGCACCTAACAACGACAGACATAAACATACATACATAGATTTATATATATATATATATATATATACACACACACATATACAAAAAAGGAAAAAAAACCCACTGCTGTTGAGTCAATTCTAATTCATAGTGACTTGAGAGGATTTCCAAGGATGTAAATCTTTACAGAAGCAGACTGCTGCACCTTTCTCCCAAGGAGCTGCTGGTGCTTTCAAACTGCCGACCTTTCATTTAGCAGTTGAGTGCTTTAACCACAGTGCCACCAGGGCTTCTTATACATATACACACACATATATATATACACACGTACATAAAATATACATGCATACAAATGTATATCCTGTCGTGTCACGCAGGAACTCCACCTATGTCACCTAAAAAAACAGAAACAGTTGCCAGTTGACACTGACTCTTGGCAAACCCAGGGTAGAACTGCCCCACAGTGTTTTCTTGGCTGTAACCTTCTTGGAAGCAGAGTGCCGGGCCTTTCTTCCACAGCAGTGCTGTGTGGGCTTGAACCACAAACCTTTAGGTTGTGCCAGAAGGAAACTTTGAAACTTTAATCCAAACTTGCATAAAAAAAAATTCATGTAATTCTATTGTTATTGGAAAAAAAAATTGTTTAGAAACAAAGAATTGCATTGATAAAAGCATCTTGAGAATGTAGGGTCTATTCTGATCATTACAGTGAACAAGCAGCCCTCTCGGGTGGCCAGGGAGCCGGGGGCCACGATTGTATTTAAGTCTGTGTGAGAACTGTCTCTTTTTTCCTTTTACAGACATTTACTTTCCTCTTTTCTCAAAAAGTCTCCTAGATATGCCATTCCTAATGGCAACATTTTTATTTCACCTCTCAGGAACACAGCCTCTAACCGTGAAGCCCATCATAATGAAAAATCTCGCAAAACACGTCTGCAGCAGGTGATATGCTTTTCTTCATTTTGGCTGTAGAATTTTTCTATAGAAAATTGAATTTGCTCACTTAGAATTAAAATGACCCTGCAGATCATGTTTAATTTTTCCAGCATGAATAAACCCAGCCTCTGTCTTTTTCCTCTGTCTCTCTCTCTCCCTATCTATATGCACACACACACACACACACACACACACACACACACACTCCAGACTTACATATAAGTTTCCTCATTGGTCAGACATTTTCAAAGTCTTTGAATCTTGCTTTCCCTGTGTAGATGGCTCTAGCAGATTCTAAAGCAACCAGGCCTTCCTGCATTGCTAGCGGGAGTGTAAAATGCTACAGCCACTGTGCAGAACAGTTTTGGCTGTGCCTCAAAAAGTTAAACATATGATGACCCCAAGATCCAGCAAACCCAGTCCTAGGCATGCACCCAGAAAAAGCCAAAACAAGAATGCAAACAGAACCCTGTAAACCAATGTTCACTACAGAGCTTTTCATAACAGCCGAAAGACAGAACTGCCTAAGTGTTCATCAACAGATGAATGGATAATCAAAATGTAGTCTCCCCTGCCCTTGCTGGCCCTCTACTTCACCAAACATGATGTCCTTCTCCAACAATTGACCCCTCCTGATGACGTGTCCAGGCAAGCAAATTGGACAATGTTCTGTGTTGATCTATATGGTTTTTCACTGGTTCATTTTTGGAAGTAGATGGCCAGGCCTTTCTTCCTAGTCTGTCTTAGTCTGGAAGCTCTACCAAAATCTATCCACCATGGGTGGCCCTGCTGTTATTTGAAATACTAGTGGCATAGCTTCCAGCATTTCAGTAACACCCAAGCCACTACAGTAGGACAGACTGATAGATGGGTAGTAGACTATTCTGTACACACATCCTTCCTCAGACTATACTACCTATTCACGACCTTCAAGCATTTCCTTTGTTAGTCTCTCTGAGTGGTTTTGTTCTTCCCCTTGGCATGTTCTTGAGAACCTTCTGCTCTCTCGTCTAGACCCGTTACATGCTCCCCCTTCCAGGACACCTTTCTGACCGTCCCCAGGAGATTTAGCAGCATTGTAGATGGCACGCTTGTATTCCAGGTGGCATGCACTGTACATTTGGAAAGCCTAGCTCCCCTGCTAGACTTTTACCCCTTCCTGTTTATTTCTGTACAGTCTTCTAGTGCATCCCAGAATATGGTAGGCTCTGAGTCAAGGTTTGTAGAATGAAGAATTATTAATACAAATTAAATAGCAGACTGATGATAAATCATGCTGTTGAATGTCAGTAGTGAAAAGCTTACATAATTATTATGCTTGGTAACCTTGGTGGCGTAGTGGTTAAGAGCTGCAGCTGCTAACCAAAATGTTGGCAGTTTGAATCCTTAGGGTCGCTATGAGTGGAATTGACTGGACTGCAACAGGTTTGGTTTCTTTTTGGTTAGCAGTGAAGGACCTCTGGAGGCATAACAGTTAAGCACTCGGCTGCTAACAAAAAGGTTGGCAGTTCAAACTCACCATGTGGCTACAAGGGAGAAAGGCCTAGCTATCTGCTCCTGTGAAGACAATTGTTATTCAGTGCCGTCGAAGCACTTCGGACTCATAGCGACCCTATGTGCAACAGAAAGAAACACTGCCAGTCCTGCGCCATCCTCACAAACGTTGTTATGCTTGAGTCCATTGTTGTAGCCACTGTGTTAATCCATCTTGTTGAGGACTTTCCTCTCTTTCACTTACCCTCTACCTTACAAAACACGTCCTTCTCCAGGCACTGGCCCCTCCTGATAATATCTCCAAAGGAAAGATGACAACCTAGGAGACCCAATAGGGCAGTTGTATTCTCTCACATGGGGTTCCTGTGAGTTGGAATCAACTCCAAAACACCCAATAACAACAGCTTAGCAGTGAACCAAAAGTTGAGCACTTTTCTTTGGGGCTAAAGGATCCTGTTGAGAACAAAAGCAGAAAAAGACAATGAAATTTGAATATTGATGGGGCATTAACTGGCTGAGCCTAAGCAGGCAGAAGAGGACTGGCTGAGAGAAGCACAAGGCAACCCCAGGGGGGAGTAAAAATCAACCCTCCAGTCTGTAGAGGTAGAGCTAATTTTCTGTAAGTGATACTGTGAGTTGCAATATCAACGGTAAGCACAAAGAGCTTCCACTAGAGTCTTGGACCTTTGAGGATGGGGGAGATTTATGACGTGCTCTATTTTTTTTTTTTTTTTTCTAAGGTGAAGGCTCTGTGGGTAAATTAGGTCTGGAAATTGTCCTCGGATGTCACCCTGGCTGGTTTTGAGTTGGGTCTTTGACAAAAGTAGTACTTTATCCAGAAGAGTTGCTTACAAGGGCAATAAAAACCATTTGAAATAACTCCAGGTCAGTTCTCTAAATTGGCCTTTCGTAACCTTCCTACCAGCTTAAAGTTCCAGGAGGAAATGTTGACATTTCCAGCATTGAACTAAGAGAATCTCAGCTCCCTCAATAGTTTACCAATTAATTTGTTACTTCAAGGGCTTCATAGGAGTCTCTGAGTGGTGCAAATGTTTACATTCTTGACTAGTGGCCGAAAAGTTGGTGGTTCAAATCAACCCAGAGGTGCCTTGGAAGAAAGACCTGGCAATCTGCCTCTAAAAGTTCACAGCCATTGAAAACCCTTTGGAGGCCAGTTCTTCACCATGATTCGGAATGATCTGAGGGCAACTAACAACAAGAAGGGCTTCATAAACTGTGCAAGCTGGGTATTATCATTATTGTTGTCATAACAAATTACCACCCACTTAATGGCTCCAAGTGGAGTCCCTGAGTGGAGCAAATGGTTAAGCATTCAGCTGGTAACACAAAGGTGGGAAATTCAAGCCTACTCAGAGGTGCCATGAAATAATGGCTTGGTGATCTACTTCTGAAAAACCAGCCACTGAAAACTCTATGGAGCACAGTTCTACTCTGATACACATGGGGAGCCATGAGTCAGAATCCACTGGAAAGCAAAAAGTTTTGATATTTTTTTTGATTCCTAATATCTATGGAGTCCCTGGATGGTTTAAACAGCTAAGGAAGTTGGATGCTAAATCAAAGGCTGGAGATTTGAGTCCACCCAGAGGAACCTAGAAAAAAGGACTGGTAATCTACTTCTGAAAAATCAGCCACTGAAAACCCTACAGAGCCCAGTTCTACTCTGACACACATGGGGTCACCATGAGTCAGGCTCGACTCCAGGGCAACTGGTTTGGTTTTTGTTTTTAGAGGTTACCTTAGTTATCTAGTGCTGCTATGAGAGAAATGCTACAAGAAGATGGTTTTAACAAAGGGAAGTTTATTCTCTCACAGTCTAGTAAGGGATAAGTTCAAATTCAGGACATTAGCTCCAGGGGAAGGTTTTCTCTCTCTGTAGGCTCTGGTGGAAGGTACTTCTCATCAATCTTCTCCTGGTCTTGGAGCTTCTTATCACAGTAACCCCGGGTCCAGAGGATGCACTCTACTACCAGCTTTGCTTTCTTGGTGGTATGACTCTCTGCTCAATTCTCTCTTTTATATCTCAAAGGAGATCGACTCAAGAAACAACCTCATCTTATAGATTGAGTCCAGCCTCACTATAGTAACTGCCTCTAATCCTGCCTCATTAATATCATAGAGGTAAGATTTACAACACATTGGAGAATCACATCAGATGACAAAATGATGGACAATCGCATAATACAGGGAACCATGGTGTAGCCACGTTGACACATATTTTGGGGGAGCATCACAATCAACATCCATGGAAGCAGCAGTCCAGAAATCAAACGATCAAATGATGCACTGCATTGGGCAAATCTGCTGCAAAAGATCTCTTTAAAGTGCTAAAAAGCAAAGACATCAATCTGAGGGCTAAGGTGTACCTGACCCAAGCCATGGTATTTCAATATATTATCTTACATAACCATCATAAGTACATACTCCATTGTTTGCATTTTGTTGGTAATGTTTTCACATTCTTTTTTGGAATCCCTTTTTTTTGTGTCTGGTCTTCAGCAATGCTTTCTAAGGCATCTAGAATCTTAGCGTAGGATTTCAGACTTGCACTTGTTGCTACAATATGTGCATTCCAACAAGTATTAGAAAGACGTTTTAATACTCAGCCATTGTCTAAATATGTTTTAAAAACTGTCCATTGGTAAGTAGAGGAGGCAAAAAATATGTAGAGTAACTGAACAGTAGAAAAAACTCAACTATATCTGGACAACAATCTACTGAGCTATGTCCTACAAGATTAAGTGAATGAATAGAATGTGGCTAGAAAATGGCATATTCATTACGTTCTAAAACTTTCTGTTGCATATCTTTATAATACCCTGACATACTGGCAGAATTGTCATAGGACTGGCCTCTGCACTTAGAAAAACTGATTTTGTAAACTTTGCATACATAGTGAAGTACTTGATTTGCCACTCCTTCACTGGTATGAATTTTTAAGCTAGTAATTGTAACAAATCACTCAATAGGTTTTTCCATCTCTTGTAGATATGTATCTTAAAACAATACTTAGCTGCTCTATATGAGAAAGATCATGAGTGGAATCTACTGATAAACTGAAGGATTGAGCTATACTTATTTTGCTGAAAATAGTTGATCAAACTTTATCACTTTTTACATTTATTAATTTCTCACACATTTTTGTAGACATACGATGGGTTGCTTTCCTGTGTTATTATATTTTGAGATCTGACCTACTAAAAGTGCATCAAACTGAACAACAAGTTCAAGTAAACCCCCAAAATTTCCATTTTGTGGTAACCCAAACACTTCATTTCTTCTTCAAAACGGTAGTCCGAATTCAGCGATTGTTAGAATGACAACAATAATGCATTGCAAAATGAGTTTCCAGTATTGACAATCTTCGTTAATTTATGTTTCTAGTCCATGAGTTAAGCCAAAGCCATGTCTTCAGTTTAAATACGACAACATACAACTTCTGTGCATTGAACTGTTTTCATGTTTATCGATCATATTTGAGTTGTGCCAGTTGCTAAATCCACTCTTAGCAAATCAGGAATTAAATGATTTAGGACTGAATAGTTTGCAAACAAAACAATATGCAGAACCCACTGATGGAGAAGACGGTAGCCACTCCCTCTCATAATTTCTACTACTAGCTTTGCACCCTAGAAATATCTTCTGGCTACAGATATTTGTTTACCACCCAGAAAATTTTGGCATGAATTTTCAAATGGACCACTGTGATGCTGACAATCACTTGGCCTTCTTTCATTCTGATAATTTACATCATTACAAGAAAAGTTATTCCCCAAAGTAGGATCTGTGTTTCTGTTATTTTCGTGGTCTGCAGATGCAACAATTTCAGATGCTAAGATCGTTTCACTTTCTACACCATTATTAATTTTTTACTACCTCAAGGAATGCATGCAGAATTTGGAACAAATTCTGTTACAGTTGTATTGCTATTTGTAATTTCAGAACCATTGGTGCAAGTACAATGATCTGCACCCACTAAACTCAAGTGTTCAAGGAAAGAACTCTCTTCTCCTTCATTATGTTTTAAAAAGGGAGTTAATTCTGGAATTGTCTTTAGGGATTCACAAATTATTTTCTTTTCATCTTCTCAGGTTTTCATTTTTTGCACTCTAGTTAGATGTTGCCATTTCATTTTACATGGTATATCCATATTATGGCATTTAAAAAAAATTTCTGTTCTGCCACTATTGTTGTTAGGTGCTTTCGAGTAGGTTCTGACTCACAGGAACCCTAAGTACAACAGAACGAAACACTGCCCAGTCCTGTGCCGTCCTCACAATAATTGTATACTTGAGCCCATTGTTACAGCCACTGTGTCAGTCCACGCTGTTGAGGGCCTTCCACTTTTTTGCTGACCCTCTACTTTACCAAGCAAGATATGCTTCTCCAGGGAGTGATCCCTCCTGATAACATGTCCATAGCCAATACATTTAAATAATGGAAAATAAGGAAAATTTATGAAACCAGTAAAATTTATAAAATAAAATTTACATTCGAATTTGAAAGTTAACACAAAATTTTATGTTTGAAAATGAGTAAGTAAAAAAAGAAATTTTATTTGGACCATGTAATTTCTTCTTCAGTTGTGAGGTAATTAAAAGGAATAGTGTTTACAATGTAGTGAGAAATAATTTTATTAGTTTATCCTATGATGTTTGTCGCCAGGCCCTTCATAGAACACCACGGGTTTCATTTTGAAATACTTAAAAATTTGTGCACTCTCTTTCTGGTCTTTGATGCCATGTCTTCAAAGTTAATTGGACTATTGCCAATATCCGTCAGCAGTGAGAGCAATCTCAAAGACCTTGACACAAATTCAAGGGTATACTCAATCTTACGACACGTTTTGGCTCGCTTTGCACAGGACCAGACGAGCCACGTCGTGAGTCACGGTGAATGTGAGGCTATTTATACCTGACTGATCTGAAATGAAAAGGAAAATATAATTACTATCGTATGCAAGATTTATAAAATGTGTATTTTTTTCTTTGCAAAATTCTTCAACACCCATAATGGATATAGCAATAGCAGCATCTCTCAACTGGAAAGTTTGTTTTGCAAAGTCATAACGATATCAGTTTCTTAAAATAAAGACAGAATATGGGTTTTTGTGTGAGAAACTGATTTGATTTGTAAACTTTCACTCAAAGCACATAAAAATTATTAAAAAAAAAAAGGTAGAAATAGAACTACCATACGATCCAGCAATCCCACTCCTTGGAATATATCCTAGAGAAATAAGGGCCTTTAAATGAACAGATATATGCAAACCCGTGATTATTGCAGCACTGTTCACAATAGCAAAAACATGGAAGCAACTGAGTTGCGCATCAACAGGTGAATGGATAAATAAATTATGGAACATTCACACAATGGAATACTATGCATTGATAAAGAACAGCAAGGAATCTGTGAAACATTTCATCACATGGAGGAAACTGGAAGGCATTATGCTGAGTGAAATTAGTCAGTTGCAAAAGGACAAATATTGTATAAGACCACTATTATAATAACTTGAGAAACTGTTTGAGCCGAGAAGAAAACATTCTTTTGTTGTTACGAGAAGGGGGAGGGAAAGAGGGTGGGAGAGGGGCATTCACTAACTAGATAGTAGATAGGAACTACTTTAGGTGAAGGGAAAGACAGCACACAATACAGGCGAGGGCAGCACAACTGGACGAAACCAAAAGCAAAGAAGCCTGAATAAACTGAATGCGTCGAAGGCCAGTGTAGCAGGGGCAGGAGTCTGGGGACCATGGTTTCAGGGGACATCTAAGTCAATTGGCATAATAAAACCTATTAAGAAAACATTCTGCATCCCACTTTGAAGGGTGGCATCTGGGGTCTTAAACGCTAGTGAGCAGCCATCTAAGATGCATCAATTGGTCTCAACCCACCTGGATCAAAGGGGAATGAAGAACACCAAGGACACAAAGTAATTACAAGCCCAAGAGACAGAAAGGGTCACGTGAACCAGAGACTACATCATCCTGAGACCAGAACTAGATAGTGCCTGGCTACAACCGATGACTGCACTGACAGGGAACACAACAGGGAACCCCTGAGGGAGCAGGAAAGCAGTGGGATGCAGACCCCAAATTCTTATAAGACCAGACTTAATGATATGGTTGAGACTAGAAGATCCCCGGTGGTCATGGCCCCCAGGCCTTCTGTTGGCCCAGGACAGGCACCATTCCTGAAGCCAACTCTTCAGACATGGATTGTACTGGACAACGGGTTGGAGAGGGATGCTGGTGATGAGTGAGCTTCTTGGATCAGGTGGATACTTGAGACTATGTTAGCATCTCCTACCTGGAAGGGAGATGAGAGGGTGGAGGGGGTTAGAAGCTAGTGAAATGGACATGCAACGAGACAGTGGAGGGAGAGAGTGGGCTATCTCATTAGGGAGAGTAATATGAAGTGTGTAGCAAGGTGTATATGGGTTTTTGTGTGAGAGACTGACTTGATTTGTAAACTTTCCCTTAAAGCACAATAGAAATTATAAAAAAAGGAAAGTCCAGGGGAGCATCTACCACGGCCTCCACCAGATTGAGTCCAGTAAAGCTAGATGGACCCGGCAACCACCACTGACTGCTCTGACGGGGATCACAGTACAGGGGTCCAGGCAGAAATGAAGAAAAATGTAGAACAAAATTCTAATTTGAAAAAAAATCACCAGACTTGCTGGCCTGACAGACTGGAGAAACCCTGAGAGTATGGCTCTCAGACACCCTTTTGGCTCAATAATGAAGTCACTCCTAAGGCTCACCCTTCAGCCAAACATTACACAGAGCCATAAAACAAAATGAGACTGAAGAGGAGCACCAGCCCTGGGGCAGGAAATGGAAGTCAGGAGGGGACAGGAAAGCTGGTAATAGGGAACCCAAGGTTGAGAAGGGAGAATGTTGACAAGTCATGGGCGTGTTAACCAATGTCATAAAAGAATATGTGCGCTAAATGTTTAAGGAGAAGCTAGTTTGTTCTGTAAGGCTTCATCTGAAGTTTGATAAAAAGAAAATCGCAGCCTTGGAAACACTATGGGGCAGTTCTACCCTGTCCTACACGGTAGCTATGAGTCAGAAAGGACTAGATGGCTGTGGGTTTGGTTTTTTTGTTTGTTTGTTTCTGGCATCTTTCTGGGAAAAAATGTGGGCAGGTAGTGGGGGCAGCCAATGGGAGAGTGAAGCAAGAAAAACAAGGAAGCAAACGCTTCCCATTACAAAAAAGAAAAAGGTTTTGGCCCTTCAATAATCCCGTTGTTCCATTATAACACTAGGTAACAGTTCAGATTTTAATTATGTGCTTGCTTTCCCAAAGGGGACGTAGTTGTTATCTATAATTACACAAGGTTTATCTTTTATCAGAGGAGGCTGAGTGGTACAAATGATTTGCCATCAGCTGCTAACTTAAAGGAAACTTGGTGGCTCAGTGGGTAAGTGCTACAGCTTCTAACCAAAAGGTTGGTAATTCGAATCCACCAGGCACTCCTTGGAAACTCTATGGGGCAGTTCTACTCTGTCCTATAGGGTTACGATGAGTCAGAATCGACTCAATGGCAACAGGTTTGATTTTTTATTTTTTGGCTAACTTAAAGAGTGGCTATTTGAACTCACCCACAGGTTCTGTGGAAGAAAGGCCTGTGATCTACTTTGGTAAATATTACAGCCAAGAGAAGGCTGTGGAGTAGTTCTACTCTGTAATATATAGGGTCTCCATGAGTCGGGGGATGACTCGACGGCAGCCCACAATGACATCTACATATCTTTTATCTTCGTTCCTTGAATGCTCCTGTTGTTGCTAGCTGCCGTCGAGTTGGCCCCCAACTCACAGGGATCCCAAACACGGCAAAACAAAGCGCTGGCTGGTCCTGTACCAGCCCCATGATGGGTTGCAAATGGAGCTATTGTGATCCACAGGGTTTTCACTGGCTGATTTTTGCATGCAGATTGCCAGGCCTTTCTTCCTAGTCCATCTGGTCTGGAAGCTCCTCAGAAAACTATTCAGCATGACAGCAACACTCAAGCCTCCACTGACAGTCAGGTGGTGTCAGCCTTCCTTGGACACGCAAAGCAAAAGTCAGAACTTGATTTTTGTTAAGTTCTTGTTTTCGATGACAAGGGCAATCAGTGGGGGTCTTTCACAAATAAAAGGATGTGACTGTGATACGGCTCCGAATATCATGCGGCTAGAAACCCTGGTGGCATGGTGGTTAAGTGCTACGGCTGCTAACCATAGGGTCCACAGTTCTAGCCTCCTGGATTATGACAGCATAAATTTCTCTTCATTAGAGACATTCACTTGTGGTATTTCTGTTGTAGCAGCACCAGATAACTGAGATAGCTGCTAACCAGAAGATTGGTGGTTCAAGTCTACCCAAAGGCACCTAGGAAGAAAGTCTAGTCAATCTACGTCTGAAAGATCAGCTATTGAAAACCATATGGAATGTGGTTCTACTCTGAAACACATGGGGTCACAATGAGTTGGAAATGACTTCGCAGCAACTAGCCCACACACACATACACACACATACACACACATACACACACACACCTGTGGGCATCAATTCCAACTTGTAGACCCTATAGGACAGAGTAGAACTGTGTCATAGGGTTTCCAAGTAGCTGCTGATGGATTTGAAGGACCGACCTTTTGGTTAGCAGCCGAGTTCTTAACCACTGGGCCAGTACTTCACAAATTTAGTCTTCTCTGTGTATGCTATGCCTCCCGTTCAGACATAACATAGTATTCAGACTGAGCACTCTCTGTCCCAGCTTCTAGTCTTGGCTTACTTGTTCTTCTTCTGACGGCATTTCATTCATTGTTCACTGACTTCATGAAACAATGTTTTTCACTGGCCAAATCTTATCATAGCTCTAATGGGCCAGGATACAGGCTTCTCCTGATTCACACAGCTGCAGGGCCTGGCAAACCCAAGGTCGAAAGGCCAGAGAGCAGGGCTCTGGATCACAGGCTGCAGAGGGTGATGAATGCCAAGATCAGCTGGCAAGACAGCAGGTAAGTTGCTAGCTCAAGTCACAAGAGCCAGAGATCAGACCAACAGGAGGCAGCTGAGGGATTCAGAGTGAGCGAAAACTTTGAGCCTTGCCAGGAAGTCTACCTAGACTGGATGCAGGCCACATTCCCAAGGAAACTCCCTTTCCACTAATCAGCTGCTCACCGCAGATCCCACCATGGAGGTGATCATGTTATATCGAATCTCATCATGGAGGTGATCACATCATCGTACGACTGCCCAACTACGTCATAACTGCCAAACCACTGAAAGTCATGGCCCAGCTAAGGTGACACACAACTTTAACCATCACACTAATAGAGTTGGTAATTACCATCTCTAAAACACTTTTCTGTACTACTTACCCTCATACAGCATCCTTGAATACGCGAACCACCGATAGTTCAATTAAAAATTGATCTACTAAATGACAGAAATTCTTAGATTATCTTTGATATCAAAGCTCATCATGGAGGTGATGACATCATCACTGTTGTTGTTCTGTTATTAGGTGTGGTCGAGTCAGTTCCAACTCACAGCAGCCCTATGCACAACAGAACCAAACACACTGCCTGGTCCTGCACCATCATTACAATTGTTATTATACTTGAGCCCATTGTTGCAGCCACTGTGTCAATCTACCTCATTGAGGGTCTTCCTCTTTTTTACTGACCCTGTACTTTGCCAAGCGTGATGTCCTTCTTCAGGGATTGATCCCTCCTGATAACAAGTCCAAAGTATGTAAGACGCAGTCTCGCCATCCTTGCTTCTAAGGCGCATTCTGGTTGTACTTCTTACAAGACAGATTTGTTTGTTCTATTGGCAGTCCATGGTATATCCAATATTCTTCTCCAACACCACAGTTCATAGGCTTCAATTCTTCTTTGGTCTTCCTTATTGATTGTCCGGCTTTCACATGCATATGAAATGATCGAAAATACCATGGCTTAGGTCAAACCCACCTTAGTCTTCAAGGTGACATCTTTGCTTTTCAACACTTTAAAGAGGTCTTTTGCTGCAGATTTCCCCAATGCAATGTGTCTTTTGATTTCCTGAGTGTTGTTTCCATGGGTGCTGATTGTGGATCCAAGTAAAATGAAATCCTTGACAACTTCAATCTTTTCTCCGTTTATCATGATGTTGCTTCCTGGTCCACTTGTGAGGATTTTTGTTTTCTTTATGTTGAGGTGCAATGCATACTGAAGGCTGTGGTCTTTGATCTTCATTAGTAAGTGCTTCAAGTCCTCTTCACTTTTAGCAAGGAAGGTTGTATCATCTGCATATCACAGGTTATAAATGAGTCTTCCTCCAAACCTGATGCCCCGATCTTCTTCATATAGTCCAGCTTCTCGTATTATTTTCTCAGCATACAGATTAAATAGGTATGGTGAAAGAATGCAACCCTGGCACACACCTTTCCTGACTTTAAAATACTCAGTATCCCCTTGTTCTGTCCGAACAACTGCCTCTTCATCTATGTACAGGTTCCTCATGAGCACAATTAAGTGTTCTGGAATTTCAATTCTTCGCAATGTTATCCATAATTTGTTCTGATTCTCACAGTCGGATGCCTTTGAATAGTCAATGAAACACAGGGAAACATCCTTGTGGTATTCTCTTCTTTCACCCACGACCCGTCTGACAACAGCAGTGATATCCCTGGTTCCACATCCTCTTCTGAATCTGGCCTGAAATTTGGGTAGTAACCTGTCGATATACTGCTGCAGCCACTTTTGAATGATCTTCAGCAAAATTTGTTTGCATGTGATATTAATGATATTGTTCCATAATTTCCACATTTGGTTGGATCATTTTTCTTGGGAATAGGCATAAATATGGATCTCTTCCAGTCAGTTGGCCAGGAAGCTGTCTTCCATATTTCTTGGCATAGACAAGTGAGCACTTCCAGTGCTGCATCTGTTTGTTGAAACGTTTCAATTGATATTCCATCAATTCCTAGTGCCTTCTTTTTTGCCAATGCCTTCAGAGCACTTGGACTTCTTCCTTCAGTACCATTGGTTCCTGATCATATGCTACCTTTTGAAATCATTGAACATCGACTAATTCTTTTTGGTATAATGACTCTATGTATTTCATCCATGTTCTTTTGATGCTTCCTGCGTCATTTAACATTTTCCCCATAGAATCCTTCACTATTGCAACTCGAGGTTTGAATTTTTTCTTCAGTTCTTTCAGCTTGAGAAACGCCGAGTGTGTTCTTCCCTTTTGGTTTTCCATCTCCAGCTCTTCGCACGTCATTACAATATTTTACTTTGTCTTTTCAAGAGACCCTTTGAAATCGTCTGTTCAGTTCTTTTACTTAATCAATTCTTCCTTTTGCTTTAGCCGATGTTGGAGAGCAAGTTTCATAGTCTCCTCTGACATCCGTCTTGGTCTTTTCTTTCTTTCCTGTCTTTTCAATGACCTCTTGCTTTCTTCATGTCTGATGTCCTTGATGTCATTCCAAACTCATCTGGTCTTCAGTCACTAGTGTTCAGTGAGTCAAATCTATTCTTCAGATAAACTCTAAATTCAGGTGGGATGTGTTCAAGGTCATATTTTGACTCTCGTGTACTTGCTCTGATTTTCTTCAGTTTCAGCTTGAACTTGCACATGAGCAATTGATGGTCTGTTCCATAGTTGGCCCCTGGCCTTGTTCTGACTGACGATATTGAGCTTTTTCATCGCCTCTTTCCACAGATGTAGTCAATTTTATTTGTGTGCATTCCATCTGGCAAGGCCCATGTGTATAAAGAAGGTATTTGCAATCAAGACGTAATTGGTCTTGCAAATTCTAACCCCTATGCTTATAAATGAAATCCCATCTAGGGATAGGGTTTTCTTTGTTATGTGAATAAGGTCATATCAGTGTAGGGTGTGTCTTAAACGAATCACTTCTGAGACATAAAAAGAGCAGATGTGGTACACAAACAAGCACAGATGAGGAAAGACAGATGTCATGTGGAGATCCCCAAGGAACCAGGTATAGAAGCTGAAAGAGACAAGGACCTTCCCCAGCACCAGCAGAGAGACAGCCTTCTCCTAGAGGCAGTGCCCTGAATTCAGGCTTCTAGCCTCCCCAACTGTGAGAACACAAATTTCTGTTTGTTAAAGCCTCCCACTTGTGGTATTTTTGTTACAACAGCACACGGAGACTAAGACAAGGGTGAACAGGGAAATAATCCAGCTGCTACAACAATGCGGGGCGAAGCTGTCGTAGACATAAGGGCAGGGAGCATCTGTGGAAGCTTGCAAAGGACGTGCACGCTGGACACAGGCAAGGGAGAAACATCCACACAAGCTCAGGGTGAATGTCAGTTATATGAAGGAAAAAGGGGAGAAGGAGAGCTGTCTCAGGGAGAAGGTGAGAATGTTTGTGTGCTGGGGAACCTCACATGCAAACCCTGAGAAGCAGGATCTTAGGGTGCAAGGGGAAGCCCTGGTGGCACAGTGGTTAAGCTGCCAACCAAAAGGTCAGTGGTTCAAATCCACCAGCCACTCCTTGGAAACCCCATGGGGAAGTTCTACTCTGTCCTACAGGGTCACTATGAGTCAGAATCGACTCAGAATGGGTTTTTTTTTATGGCTGAAAACATGATGTTGAGGGAAGTGAGATGAGCCCCAAGGAGGACAAGCTCGTTACAGCCAGACAAGGGGTAGTGGATGGGGAACACCAACAGATGTGTCTAAGGGTGTAAACTTTGACTCCTGGAAAAGCAGCTAGAAATACAGCTGTCCAGAAGTAGTCACTGCATGCTTCTCTGGGCGAGAGGTGGGAGTGTCTCAGAGTCCCTGAGTTCCTACTGAGATTGTGATGTCGCTAACTGAGCTGAGTAAGCTGTCTTGATGCTCTCCGTGTATCTAGCTGAACATTAGGTGAAAGCTTCATTAGGTGGCGATAATATGATTTTGTTGTTTTTGTTGTTAGTTGCTGCTGAGCTGCCTCCGACTCATGGTGACCCCACATATGACAGAATGAAATGCTGCCCATTCCTGTGCCACCTTCATCATCACTGGTATGTTGGAGTCCAACGTGAAGGCTACTGTGTTACCCCATCTCATGGAGGGGCTCCCTCTTTTTGGCTGACCCTGTACTTTACGAACCAGGATGTTCTTTTCCAGTGACTGGACTTTCCTGATGACGTGTCCAAAGTAAGTGAGCCAAAGTCTCTCCATTTCACTTCCAAGGAGCAGGCTGGTTGGATTTCTTTCTAAGACTGATTTGTTCGTTCATATGGCAGTCCACGGTATGTTCAATATTCTTCATCAACATGACACACAAATGCACCGATTCTTCTTCTGACTTTTTTTTTCATTGCCCAGTGTTCGCACACATATGAGGCCATTGAAAAGACCATGGCTTGGGTCAGGCACACCTTAGTCATCAAAGTGACATCTTTGCTTTTTTAAAACTTTAAGACTAGGCAAAACAAATCAGCAGCCCTTACCAGACCCAAGCTTTAGGCCACACTGAACCTCATTTCTGCAATAAGGAGGCCAGGAGACAAACCAAGAAACCTGTTGCTGTCAAGATGATTCCCATAACAACCCTGTAGGACAGAGTAGAACTGCCGCATAGAGGTTCCAAGACTGTAATAGTTACAGAAGTGGACTGCCACATCTTTCTCCTGCTCAGTGGCTGGTGGTTTCAAACAGCCGAACTTTTAGTTAGCAGCCAAGCATTTAACCACTGTGCCACCAGAGCTCCCTCCAAGTGAAGGGCAGCAAGTTATAATTGTTAACAATGAGAAGGCAGTTACCATGTGCCAGGACTGGTTTGTGTTAGTCAGGCTAGGACAGAGATGGTGCAGTAACAAACAAGCCATCACAACTCAGAGGGGTAGCATGTTGTTATGGATAGAATATGTGTCAACTTGTCTAGGCCGTGATTCCCCAGTATTGTGTGGTTGTCTACCATTTTCTCATCTAATGTGATTTTCCTATGTGTTGTAAATACAACCTCCATGATGTTAATGAGGTGGGGTAGGTGGCAATTATGTTAATGAGGCGGGACTCAATTGCAAGGTTGGATTGTGTCTTGAGACAATCTCTTTTGAGATATAAAAGAGAGAAGTTAGCAGAGAGACATGTAGACCGCATACCACCAAGAAACAAGAGCATGGAGAATAGCACGTCCTTTGGGCCCAGCGTCCCAGTGCTGAGAAGCTCCTAGAGCTGAGGAAGATTGATGACAAAGACCTTTCCCCAGAGCTAACAGAGAGAGAAAGCCTTCCCTTGAAGCTGGTGCCCTGAATTTGGACTTGTAGCCTCTTAGACTGTTAGAAAATAAACTTCTGTTCATTGAAGCCACCTGCTTTTTACAGCGGCACTAAGTGACTAAGACACATGGTAAGTCTGTTCACTTGAACCATCCTCATACTGCAGCCTACAACACGGCGGAGCTCCATTTACTAGTAAATCTTTCCATCTAAGTTGCGATAGCCACCCAAGATAAATTGCATTTCAAGATCTGCATCTTTGGCTTGCATTTAACGCACAATACATGTTGTTATCACTGGGTACCATGGAGTCAATTCCGACTCATAGTGGCCCCGTGTGACAAAATAAGAATCACCCCACAGTGTTTTCCAGGCTATAATCTTCTACAGAAACAGATCGACAAGTCTTTTCTCCAGCAGAGCTGCTGGGGAAGGTCACACTGCGAACCTTTCAGTTAGCAGTCGAGTGCTTCACCGTTGCACCACCAGGTTCCTTCAGAGTGCATAGTACGTCGTTAAAATAAAACATTTTACTCCGAGGGCATTGTCTGAACCTGCGCTGCTGAAGTGAGTCCTAGATAACTACATAATGGACAAACCCAAACATTCAAAAGGCAAGACACTCCCTGATCACACAGTTTTGCCGCCATACGTTTACTTCAGCTATTAGTGCAATTCCTTTGTCTTGGAAATTAATTTATTTGCATTTATTTTTAAATGAGTGTTTCATCCTTCTCTGCAGCTAAGAGTATCTAGATGTTCCAAGTAGCAGGCCAGCCCTGGTGTAACAGCTTTATTTATTCAGGGAGGCTGGTCAACCTGTCCAGTTGTACACGCAAAATACAGGGTATCAGCCTGGAGGAGGCTCAAGAACTAATTTAACCTCAAACTTAATTCTTTTAATAATGTATCAGTCACAGACCCTTAAAGCACCCTCATCAAATGAAAATATACAGCTTTGGCTCAGATTTAATTAATTTACACAGCATTCATTTTACCTTAATGGACACCTATGGAGGCAGAGTGAGTACTGATGAATATACATAAATTGCACTCCAATTTTCTCTATCACTAAAAAATAAAGCCATAGGAATGAAAAAAGAAATCACACACTCATTAAATATATGTGGTGTTTTCTTCCTACAATGCAGCAGGGCTTGGGAAGGGGACTGTGGGAAGCAAGAAAAAGGGAGAAGAAAAGAATGTAATATTGCTAAACACCTACGTTTTGGAAATTGGAGTTTGGAAAGAAAGGTGTTGTCTACACAGCTCTGTCTGTTTTTGAATACTTTGTTATGGATTGGATTATGTCCCCCCCCAAAAATATGAAAGCTTGGCTCCTGGACATGTGGATATGATTCTGTTTGGAAATAGCTTATTCCTTTCTTACGTTAATGAGGTCATACAAGAAGATTGGCCAACTAGCTTGCTAAATTTAGACACATCATCAAGAGAGATCAATGGCTGAAGGACAGCATTGTGTTTGGTGAAGTAGAGGGCCAGCAAGGGTAAGGGAGACCCTTGGTGAGATGGATTGTCACAACAGAACAAGGATGGACTTGCAAATGCCAGTGATCATGAGGATGACTCAGGACCAGGCAGCATGTTTTTCTGCTGTACATAAGATCTCACTGAGTTGGAGTCAACTCAAGGGCAGCTATCTTTATCTCCTACCTACCTAAATATCCATCCATCCGTCCATCTGTCCATCCGCCCATCCGTCCATCTGTCCATCCACTATCCACCTATCATCCATCCATCATCCATCCATCTATCCTTTCATCTGCCTGTCCATCCATCTATCCATCCATATATCTGTCTAAAATCTGTCTGATCTGTAGTGTTTCCAATGGTTGTGACCTTTCAGAAGCAGATCACCAGGCTTGTCATCTGATGCACCTTGGGTGAGTTTAAATCGCCAGCCTTCCAGCTAGTAGTGGGGTTTAACGATTTGTGCCACCAAGGGACTCCTAATAAGAATACTGGACACGTTCAATCTTAAATATTCGTCTTAAAAGAAATCCTGTAAAACCTTGACCTTTAGCTCCCAGGGGTTAATTTCAAGTGTTTCAAAAATTTATACAAGAAATATCCCCAAGAATAAACAACGAGGCTGTGATTTTGCTAAGTTCTGTATATGCATCCAGGAATAAAGGACCATGGTCCCCCACCACTTCAGTTTGAATGACGTCTTCCTCACAAATTCTAATAACCCTTATTTCTAACAGAATTAGCTTTGTAAACCAATTTGTCACCCTGGGCACAAAATATCACCCCTCATTTATAAAAGGATTCTTCCTTGAGGGGACAGTGGTGGTTCGGTGGTAGAATTCCCACCTTCCATGCAGGAGACCTGGGTTTGATTCCCAGACAGTGAACCTCCGGGTAGCCATCACAGGATTTCAAATACCAGTAGGGTCACTCGTGATGGACAGGTTTCAGTGAAGCTTTCAGACTAAGACAGAGTAGGAAGAAAGGCCTGGTGATCTACTGAAAATCAGCCAATGAAAATCCCGTGGATCACAATGATCTGATCCCATTGTACATACAGTGGCCGTGAGTCAAGGGCCAACTCAAAGGCAGATAATAACAACAATATTTGAGGAGTCCCAGCTACTTTTATGGAGCTTTGGTGGCATACTTGTTAAGAGCTACGGCTGCTAACCAAAAGGTTGGCAGTTCAAATCCACCAGCTGCTCCTTGGAAACCCTATGGGGCAGTTCTACTTTGTTCTACAGGCTCGCTATGAGTCGGAATCCACTCAACGGCACCTCACAACAAAAAGAAGCTGCTTTTAAAAGATCCTTGTCTCATCTTGAGTCCTTTTCAGATTCATTTCCAACTTTCCGTCCTTTCTCATGTTAGATCTGCTAGAAAATGTGCCTACCTCAGCATTTTCAGATCACTTCTGCACAGTTGTTTTTACTAAGCAGTGTTCTTTGTATGTATTTTTTATACGTTTTTCATAAATATTTAGGCTCTATGTTAGCTCTAAGCATTCTTCACATATCAACACCAAATTTGAAGCCGTCAGATATTCAGTAAATGTTGATGGACATTATATACTTTGGGTGCAGTCCTGATGTTCAGTTTGGGAGAAAGTAAACATCACCTTCAAATGCATTCTTTTTCTCCAATTTAAGGTCTTAGCAACTGACATGATTAGTGTAGAATAAGTAATTAAGATTGATTGAGTTAGTTAATAGTCATGAAAGCACCAATGTTTTCTGTTAGAAAATTAAGCAATTTAGTTTGCTTTTGATCATCACTGATGACTATAGAAGTGCATATCTCCAAGGGGAAGGGTTCTAAATATTCATCAATGTGCTGAATCATTTAAGCTGAAATTTGGTTTACTGATAAGTGATGCTTAAATAATACAGAAATAAACATGTAGCATTATTAGGAAAATTGAAAGAATGTTTCTGTTGGAGTTATTACATCAAAAGAAAATGTTTTAACTAAAGAAAATGACTAGTCACTGTCTAAATTCCTGAGGCATGTCTAAAAATCCTGCAACAATGAAAACACTGAGTGGTTATTAGGTTTGAGCTGCAGTGGAGTCTGGCATAGAGTCAGGGAAAGAAAACAATACAATTTAAACACTATCGCAAAGCCCTTGCTTGGAATCTATCCTAAGGAAATCATCAGATTTAGAGAAAGATTTATATATGAGCATCTTCATTATAGTTTTATTTATAATAGTGATACTCTGAAACAAGTCCAAGTACCCAACAGCATAAAACAAGTTGAATAAGTTCTAGAGTCATATCCAGCCACTGAAATTCATGCCTATGGTTCACCACTTTGCCACATACAAGAGGGAGGCCTTGGCCCTAGGCTGGCTCTGCTAGAGCTCCACGACCTCAGGTATTTTCCCTGACCTTTGACCCATGCCCTCGTGAGTGTGTGATCTCTACTTATAGTTCTCCTCTGACCACTGTGAATCCGCCACCTGAGGATACGTGAGCGTGGAAATCAACATCTATCACTGGTTGCAGTGTCACAGGTCACTAGGTGTCTAGGCTCAGGCTGACCTTGGCTGTCTTCTGCCCAGGCCAGGAGCCTAATCCTTCAAAGGCAATGAGGACACTTGGTCACTGGCCGACATCCTTTCTTTCATCCAAACAGTGGTCTCGATGAGGGTAAAGAGGCCAGGTAGGTCAGGTGAAGGCTGGGTGCGGGGCGTAAGGTTTTTTTCCTAATCAGCATGGAGACAGCCACCGGAAGGCTGGGCGGAACTTCTGACGGGGACAGGTTACAAACACTGAGCCAATAGGAGAGGTCCAGCCTAACCCGCCGGTTCCGCAGAGCCCTCCACTTTACCCATGGATACACAACGGCCCCTTCTGTCTTTGGCCACAAAATGGAGGGCACCCAGGGAATATCTTCACAGTAGGTAACCGTTGATGTGGACAGGTTCGACACACTGGGATAGCAGGGAAGTATCTCTGTTCCACTTATGCTAGAATATCAGTATTCAATGCACCCTTCCTCAGCATCTATGGCCCCTCTCTGTATGTGGTCATTCAGAGAAATCTATTCATTCTACCTCTGAGATACATCACAAGTACGAGGGGCCTGAGAGAGAGCCTAGAGATGAAACGGAGGAGGCTTCTGGCTGTACCACTTTCCCATGGACAGACAATAGCAGGTAGTCTCTCTGGAATGTCTTAGCTCTTGTTGATTGACATGAGGAATAAAGTAGGGTGGACCCTGGCCAGTTGTAGCTTGGGGGAAATGCAAGTTCTCAGGCGAGGAATAATTCCTCTGCTGCTTTGTATGGTGAAACTGCCCCCCACAACGGGAAGGGCAGAGAACATTGACCCACACCTGCCAGGGGCCTTTCCTGGGACGAAAGATCCCAACCTAGTCTCAACGTCGTCACCCTCTCAGCACACACCTTTCCTGCACACATAATCCTGCCTTTTCCGTCAGTGTCTCATCCTACTAGGAAAAAAAGCATTCCGCTCAAAAAGACAATGCCAGGAAAATCGAGGAGACACTGCCATTTTCCAAATTTTTGCTTTCTACCCATCTCTGCCTCCGGTCAAAAGCTGCGTATGTGGCCGGGCTCCGAAGGCAAGGCCGAAATCCTGGCAGCCTGGGCCCCAGCAGTCCAATGGTTTATGGATGTGGGGACACGGATGACCTGTTTGCCACATATAGAAAATGAACATTTTATATAGAACACATAGTATGGAATAGGAAATATAGAATATAGAAGAATATAGAATATTGAACATAGAACATATAATGTAGAATAAAAAACATAGATTAGGAAATAAAGTATAAATGACGCAGAACATAAAATATATTTTATAGAATATAGAAGACAATAGAATATAGATTGTAAAGTACAGAATTCACAATATAGAGGAAAACAGAATATAGAAGAATATAGAATATAGGACAAATATAGAATATGGAATACAGAAATATATAGTATATAAAAAGATAGAATATGGAAGAACATAGACTATAGAATAGAGAATATAGATGAATTTAAAATAAAGAATGTAGAATATATAATATGTAATACAAAATATGCAATATAGAATATAGAACAATATTGTATGAAGAAAAATATAGAACATCGAATATAGAATACAGAGTATGGAATATAGAATATACAAAAATACAGAATGTAGAAAAACATCCAAGAACACAGATCATAGAATACAGAAACTTTAAAATATAGAGTATGATACATAGAACACTGAGTATACAATACAGAATATAAAAGAACTTTGAAAATAGAAGGATATAGTGTATAGAGGATTTGGAATAAAGAAAAGTATAGAATATACGTTATAGAAGAACATAGCATAAAGAATACAGAATATAGAAGAAAATAGAATATAAATTCCGAATATAGAATACAGAAGAATATAAAATGTACAATGTAGAATAGCAATTATAGAATGCAAACTATAGAATGAAGAATATAAGAGAATATAAATTACAGAATATAGACTATAAATTATACAATATACATGATTATGGAAAATACAATGTAGAATGTAAAATGTAGAATATAGGAGAAAATGGAATACAGAATATACAAGAATATGGAATGTTGAATATAGTATCAAGAATATGGAATATAGAATACACAAAAATATAGTATATGTAAAATATAGAAAATAGAAGATTGAATATAGAACACAGAATATAGAAAAATCTAGAATACAGAATCTAGAAGAATATAGAATGTAGAATTTAGAATACAGAATGTAGAATATGGAAGATTTTAGAATATAGAACATAGAATATACAGTATAGAATACAGAATATGGAATATACAACCTAGACTATAGAAAAATATAGAAATAGAATATAAAAGAATATAGAACATAGAAGAATATAGAATGTAGAATAGAGAATACGGAATAGACTATACAAGAGAATATTAGATTATAGAAGAATATAGAGATTAGAAGGCAGAATGTACAATAAAAATATAGAAGATAGAAGAATTCAGAAAAATTTAGAACATAAAATGTAGAATATAGAAGAAAATAGAATATAAAATTTAGAATGGAGAACATGGAATATGGAATAGAGTACAGAGAAGAATAAAGAATATTGAAAAATTTAAAATATAGAATGCAGACTGTAGAATATTGAATATAGAATTTAGAATGTACAATATAGAATATAGCAGATAGAAGAATATAGATTATAAGTGAAGAATATAGAATAAGAATGTAGAAGAGTATAGAATGCAGAACATAGAAGAATGCAGAATGTAGAATATAGAATAAGGAATATAGAATGTGGAATACAGAAGAATATAGTATATAAAAATATAGAATATAGAACATTGATATGGAATATAGAATACAGAGCATGAAACAGAGAAATAGAAAAAACATAGAATAGAGATAAATATAGACTATAGAATAGAGTACGTACAAAGTAGAATTCAGAATATAAAATATAGAACATAGAATATAAAGGAATATAGATTATAGAATATAGAAGATTCTGGAATATAGAATGTAGAATTAAATATAGAATATGCAAGATGGAATATAAGAGAATATAGAATGCAGAATATAGTATACAGAATATGCAATATGGAATATAGAATACAGAAAATTATAAAATATATAGACTATAGAAAAAAATTGAATATAGAATACAGACAATGGAATATAGAATAATATAGAATATAAAACAGAATAAAAATATACATAATGTATAGAATAAACATTACAGAATATAGAAGATTACAGAATGTAGAATGTAGAATGTAAAATACATAATATACAATATAGAAGAATATATGATACAGACTATGGAAGAATATAGAATACAGAAAATTATATAGAAAAGTATAGAATACAGAAAAAGAACACTGAATATGCAACACGGAGTATGGAATATAGAATACAGAAGAATATAGAATACAAAATATAGAATATGAAATAAAGAACACAGAATATAGAAGAATATAGATTAAAGAATATAGAAGATAATGGAATATAGAATATAAAATGCAGAATATACAATATAGAAGAATATAGAGTACAGAATATAGACGAATATAGAATGAAGAATGAAGAATACAGAATACAGAAAAATATAGTATGTAGAAAAATATAGAACATAGAAGAATATGGAAGAATATAGAACACAGCATATGGAAGAATTTAAAATATACAATGCAGAAAGTAGAATATGGAATATGAAATGTGCAATATAGAACATAGAGGAATATTGTATGTAGAAAAATACAGAATATAGAACATCGAATAGAGTATGGAATATAGAATATAGAAAAATATAGAATACAGAAGAACATAGATTATAGAATGTAAAGACTTCAAATATAGAATATGGAACACAGAACACTGAAGATAGCATACAGAATATAAAAGAACTTTGAAAATAGAAGAATATAGTGTATAGAGGATTTGGAATAAATAAGGATATAGAATATACATTATAGAAGAATATAGCATAGATAACAGAATATAGAAGAACATAGAATATATGTTTAGAATATAGAATACAGAAGAATATAAAATGTACAATGTGGAATACAGATTACAGAATGCTAAGTATAGAATGAACAATAAAGGAGAATATAGATTATAGAATATAAAAGATTGTAAATTATACAATACAGAAGATTATGGAATATAGAATGTACAGTGTAAAATATAGAATGTAGGAGAATATGGAATATGGAATATAGAAGAACATAGAATGTTGACTATAGTATCAAGAATATGGAATACAGAATACACAAAAACATAGTATATGTAAAAATATAGAAAATGGAAGATTGAATATAGAACGTAGAATACAGAAGAATATAGAATACAGAATGTAGAATATAGAAGATTTTAGAATATAGAATGTAGAATACACAATATGGGATGTAGAATACAGAAGAATATAGTATAGAGAAAAATACAGAATATACAACATAGAACATCGAATATAGAATAGAGAGTATGGAATATAGGATATAGGAAAATATAGAATATAGAAGAACATAGAATTTAGAATGTGGAATATGGAATATAGAAGAATTTGGAATATAGAATATTGAATATACAATACAGGGTATTAATAGAGAATATAGAAAAGTATAGAATAGAGATAAATATAGAATATAGAATAGAGTATGTACAAAGTACAATACAGAATATAAAATATAGAATACAGAACATAGAATATAGAAGACTATACATTACAGAATATAGAAGATTCTGGAATATAGAATAAAAAAATTTTTTTTAATAGAAGATGGAATATAAGAGAATATAGAATGTAGAATATAGTTTACAGAATATACAATATGGAATATAGAATACTGAAAATTATAACTGAAAATTATAAAAAAATATAGACTATAGGAAAAAACATTGAATATAGAATACAGACAATGGAATATAGAAAAATATAGAATTTAGAATATAGAATGTAGAATACAGAATATAAAATATAGAATAAAAAATACATAATATAGAGAATATACATTCTAGAATATAGAAGATTATGGAATATAGAATGTAGAATGTAAAATACAGCATATACAATATAGAACATATGGTACAGACTATAGAAGAATATAGAATGTAGAATATAGAATACGGAAAATTATACAGAAAAATATAGAATATAGAAAAAGAACATTGAATATAGAACACAGAGTATGGAACATAGAATACAGAAGAATATACAATGTAGAATACAAAATATAGAATATGAAATAAAGCATAAAGAACACAGAATATAGAAGAATATAGATTATAGAATATAGAAATAATGGAATATAGAATATAGAATGTAAAATACAGAATCTACAATATAGAAGAATATAGAATTCAGAATATAGAATATAGAAGGAAGAATGTAGAATATGGAATGTAGAATACAGAAAATTATAGTATATAGAAAAATATAGAATATGGAAGGAAAAGAATTTAGAATGTAGAATACAGAACATAGAATATGGAAGAATTTAAAATATACAATGTAGAATATAGAATATGGAATATAGAAGAATATTGTATGTAGAAAAATATAGAATATAGAATACAGAGTATGGGATATAGAATATACAAAAATATATAGAAGAACACAGATTATAGAATACAGAGAATTTAAAATATAGAATATGGAACACAGAACACTGAAGATAGAATACAGAATACAAAAGAACTTTGAAAATAGAAGAATATAGTGTATTCTATATTTTACATTCTACATTCCATAATTTTCTATATTTTATAATCTGTATTCTATAGTCTTTATTCTATATTTTATATTGTTTTCTGTATTCTACTTTCTATATTCTAAATTCTGTATTACATGTTCTTGTATAATTTATATTCTGTATTGTATAGTCTTCTACTGTGTATACTCTTCTATAATGTATATTCTATATTCTTCTGTATTCTATATTCTAATTCTTCTATATTCTCTCTTCTTCCATATTGTGTATTCTACATTCTACTATATTCTTTTTCCTGTATTTTCTATAGCCTTCTCTATATTCTTCTATATTCTAAATTTAATTCAATATTCTTCTATATTCTGTATTCTATATTCTTCTGTAATGTATATTCTATAATCCATATTCTTGTTTATATTCTTCTGTATTCCATATTCTTGTATATTCTATATTCTACTATTTTCTATATTCCTTTACATTCTGTATTCTATCTTCTGTGTTCTGTGTTCTATGTTCAGTTTTCTTCTATGTACTATTTCCTTCTATATTCCATATTCTATATTCTAAATTCTTCTATATTCCACATTCTAAATTCTATGTTCTTCTATATTCTATATTTTCCTATATCCTATATACCATACTCTCTATTCTCTATTCGATGTTCTATGTTCTATATTTCTCTATACTATATTCTTCTGTATTCTATATTCCATATTGTAGTTTACATTTTAAAATCTTCTATATTCTACATTCTATATTAAACATTTGAAATTTTTCTATATTCTATATTTTTTTATATTCAATCTTCTATTTTCTATACATTTACATATACTATATTTTTGTGTATTCTATATTCCATATTCTTTATACTGTATTCAACATTCTATATTCTTGCCTGCGGGACCCTGTTCAGGCCTATTCTTGCCTACAGGGCTCCTCTATTCTGGCTTCTTCTTGCCTGTGGGATTCTCCGTTCGGGCCTGTTCTCCCCTGCGGGACTCTCCCTTAGGGCCTATTCTTGCTTGCGGGGCTCCTGTATTTGGGCCTATTCTTGCATTTGGGAATCTCCGTTCGGGCCTATCCTGGCCTGCGGGACTCTCCCTTCCGGCCTATTCTCGCCTGTGGGACCTTCTGTTAGGGCCCATTCATGCCTATGGGACACTCTGTTCGGGCCTATTCTTGCCTGTGGGATCATTCCTTCAGGCCTATTCTTGCCTGCAGGACTCTCCGTTAGGGCCTATTTTTGCCTGCGAGACTCTCCCTTCCGGCGTATTCTTGCCTGCGGGACTCTCCGTTCCGGCGTATTCTTGCCTGCTGAACCTCCGTTCGGGCCTAATCTTGCCTGCGGGAGCATCCTTTCTCCTCCTTTTGCCTGCGGGGCTCTTCTATTCGGGCCGGCTGTGCCTGCGGAGCTCTGATATTCGTGTGTGTTCTTGTGTGGCGGGTCCGCTATTCGGGCCTGTTCTTGCGTGCGGGGCTCCTCTATTCGGGCCTGTTCTTGCCTTCCGGATTCTGTTGGGGCCTATTCTTGGCTACAGAAATCTCCCTTCTGGCCTATTCTTTCCTGCGGCACTCTCCGTTCAGGTCTATTTTTGCCTGTGGGACCCTGTTCAGGCCTATTCTTGCCTACAGGGCTCCTCTAACCTGGTCTGTGGGAATCTCCGTTCGGGCCTATTCTTACCTGCAGAACTCTCTCTTCGGGCCTAATCTTGCCTGCGGGAGCATCCTTTCCTTCCTCCTCTTGCCTGCGGGGCTCTTCTATTCGGGCCTGTTCGTGCCTACGGAGCTCCGTTATTCAGGCCTGTTTGAGCCTGCGGGCCTCCGTTATTCGGGCCTGTTTGAGCCTGCGGGCCTCCGTTATTCGGGCGTGTACGTGCCTGCGGGGCTCCAGTATTTGTGCGTGATCCTGTGTGGCGGGTTTTGCTATTCGGGTGTTCGTACGTGCGGGACTCCTCTATTAGGGCATGTTCTTGCCTTCCGGATTCTGTTGGGGCCTATTCTTGGCTACAGAAATCTCCGTTCTGGCCTGTTCTTGCCTGCGGGACTCTCCGTTCAGGTCTATTTTTGCCTTCGGGACCCTGTTCAGGCCTATTCTTGCCTACAGGGCTCCTCTATTCTGGTCTGTGGGAATCTCTGTTCGGGCCTTTTCTCGGCTGCGAGACTCTCCATTCGGGCCTGTTCTCGACTCCAGGCTTCCCTGTTCGGGCCTATTCTTGCCTGTGGAACTCTGTTCGGGCCTATTCTTGCCTGCGGGGCTCCTCTCTTCAGGCCTATTCTTGCCCGCGGGACTGTGTAAGGGCCTTTTCTTGCCTGCCGGGCTCCAATTCGGGCCTATTCTTGCCTGCGTGAGTCCCAGTTTGGGACTATTCTTGCCTGCGGGACTCTCCTTTCAGGCTTCCTCTTGTCTGCAGGGCTCCTCTATTCGGGCCTCTTGGTGCCTGTGGAGCTCCGTTATTCAGGCCTTTTTCTGCGTGCGGGGCTCCGCTATTTGGGCCTGTTCTTGCCTGTGGGGCTTCTCTATTAGGGGATATTCTTGCCTGCGGGACTCTCCGTTAGGGCCTATTCTTGCCTGCGGGACTCTCCATTTGGGCATATACTTGACTGCAGAACTCTCCGTTCGGGCCTGTTCTTCCCTGCGGGACTCTCTGTTCGGGCCTGTTCATGCCTGCGGGGCTCTCCTTTCGAGACTGTTGTTGCCTGCAGGACTCTCCTTTCGGGCTTCGCCTTACCTGCGGGGCTCCGCTATTCGGGCCTGTTCGTGCATGCGAGCTACCCTACAGGACTATACGATACAGAATATAGATTATAGAAGAACATAGAATACAGAATTTGGAATATAGAAAATAGAATGTAGAATACAGAATATAAAATATAAAATGAAGAGTATTGGTTACAGATTATAGAATATAGAAAATTATGAAATGTAGAATGTAAAATATAGAAGAATATAGAATGCATACTATAGAAGAATACAGAATGTAGAATATAGGATATAGAATATGGAACATAGGATATACCATACAGAAAAACAGTATATAGAAAGATAAACAATATAGAACATAGAACTTTAAATATACAATATAAAATACAGAGAATGGAATATAGAACCTAGATTATGGAAGAATATAGAAATAGAATATAAAAGAATTTAGAATGTAGAGTATAAAATATAGAATATAGAAGAATTTAGAACGTAGAATATAGAATATGGACTATAGAATATAGAGGAATATAGTATATAGAAGAACATAGAAGATACAATACAGAACATAAAAGAAAAAAGAATATAGAAAAATATAGAGTATAGAAGAATAAGGAATATGGAAAATAGGAGAATGTAGAATATAATTATAGAAGAATGTAGAATATTGAAAAATATAGAATACAGAATATAGGAAAACAGAGCATAAATTTAGAAGATATAGGATATAGAATGCAGAATATAGAAGAATAAAGAATATAGATGACAGACTACAGAATATAGACGATAGAATGTAGAAGAAAATAGAATATTGACAAACGGAATATAGGGTATAGGATATACAGTATTGAAGAATAGAGAATAAAGTAGAAAAATACAGATGACAAAATATAGAAGAATATAGAATGTAGAATAGAGAATACAAGAGAATAGATTACAGAAGAATAGAGATTAGAAGGTAGAATATACATAAAAATATAGAATTCAGAAAAAAATTAGAATATAAAATGTAGAATATAGAATATAGAAGAAAATGGAATGGAGAATGGAGAACATAGAATATGGGATAGGGAATAGAGAAGAATAAAGCATATTGAAAAATTTAGAATATAGAATGTAGACTAGAATATTGAATATAGAATTTAGAATGTACAATATGGAATATAGCAGGTAGAAGAATATAGATTACAACAGAAGAATATAGAATGTAGAAGAGTATAGAATACAGAACATAGAAGAATATAAAATGCAGAATGTAGAATATAGCATATGGAATATAGAATGTAGAATACAGAAGAATATAAGATATAAAAAATACAGAATATAGAACATCGAATATGGAATATAGAATACAGAGTATGGAATAGAGAATATAGAATAGACTTAAATATAGAATGTAGAATAGAGTACGTACAAAGTAGAATAAAGAACATAGAATACAGAAGAATATAGAATATTCTCGAATATAGAATTAAATATAGAATATAGGAGATGGAATATAAGAAAATACAGAATGTAGAATATAGTTTACAGAATATGCAATATGGAATATAGAATACAGAAAATTATAAAATATATAGAATATAGAAAACAACATTGAATATAGAATATAGACAATGGAATATAGAAAAATATAGAATTTAGAATACGGAATGTAGAATACAGAATATAGAATATAAAATATAGAAAAAATACATAATATAGAGAATATACATTATACAGTATAGAAGATTATGGAATATAGAATGTAGAATGTAAAATACAGAATTTACAATATAGAAAAATATATGATACAGACTATAGAAGAATATAGTAAAGAATGAAGAATATAGAATACAGAAAATTGTATAGAAAAATATAGAAAAAGAACATTGAATATAGAACACAGAGTATGGAATATGTAATACAGAAAATATAGAGTATAGAAAAATATAGAATGTAGAATACAGAATATAAAACAAAGGGTAAAGAACACAGACTATAGAAGAATATAGATTATAGAATATAGAAGATAATGGAATATAGAATTTAAAATACAGAATATACAATATAGAAGAATATAGAATACAGAATATAGTAGAATATAGAATATAGAAGGAAGAATATAGAATATGGAATAGAGAATACAGAAAAATATAGTATATAGAAAAATATAGACTAGAAGTATATGGAAGAATATAGAATTTAGAATGTAGAATATAGAACACAGAGCATAGAATATGGAAGAATTTAAAATATACAATGTGGAATGTAGAATTGGAATATGAAATATAGAATACAGAAGAATAGTGTATGTGGCAAAACAGAATATAGAACATCAAATATGGAATACAGAGTATGGAATATAGCATATACAAAAATATAGAATATAGAAGAACATAGATTGCAGAATATAGAGAATTTAAAATATAGAATATGGAACATAGAACACTGAAGATAGAATACAGAATATAAAAGAACTTTGTAAACAGAACAATATAGTGTATAGAGGATTTGGAATAAAGAAGAATATAGAATATACATTATAGAAGAATATAGCATAAAGAATACAGGATATAAAAGAAAATAGAATATAAATTTAGAATATAGAATGCAGAAGAATATAAAATGTACAATGTAGAATACAGATTATGCAATGCAAAGTATACAATGAAGAATACAGGAAAGTATAGAATATAATATAAATCATACAATATAGAAAATAATGGAATATAGAATGTACAATGTAAAATATAGAATATAGGAGCACATAGAATACGGAATATAGAAGAATATAGAATATACAAGGGTATGGAAAATACAAGAAAAAGAATATAGTAGAATGTAGAATACAGAATATTGAAGAATAGAGAATATAGAAGAATTAGGGTATAGAATACAGAATATAGAATGTAGACTACAGAATATAAAATAAACACTATATAATACAGAATACAGATTGTAGAATACAGAGAATTATGGAATGTAGAATGTAAAATATAAAAGAATACAGAATTTAAAAGAATACAGAATGTAGAATATGGAACATAGAATATACCATGCAGAAAAATATAGTATATATAAAAATAAAGAATATAGAACATAGAACTTTGAATATACAATATAGAATACAGAGTATGGAATATAGAACCTAGAATATGTAAAAATATAGAAAGAGAATATAAAAGAATATAGAACATTGGAGAATATAGAATTTAGAATGTAGAATATAAAATACAGAATATAGAATATAGAAGAATTTAGAACGTAGAACATAGAATATAGAGGAATATAGTATATAGAAGAACATAGGACAGAAAAGACAATGCAGAATATAAAAGAATATAGAGTATAGAAGAATATGGAATATGGACAATAGAAGAATGTAGAGTATAATTATAGAAGAATATAGAAAACTGAAAAACAGAATATGGAATATAGGAAAATATAGAGCAAAAATTTAGAATATAGAAGATATAGGATATAGAATGCAGAATATAGAAGAATACAGAATATAGATGACAGACTACAGAAAATAGAAGATAGAACATAGAAGAAAATAGAATATGGACAAATATGGAATATAAGGTATCAGATATACACTATTGAAAAATATAGAATAAAGAAAGTAGAAGAATATAGATTACAGACTATAGAAGAATATAGAATGTAGAATAGAGAATACAAGAGAATATTAGATTACAGAAGAATATAGAATATAGAGATTAGAAGGTAGAATAAACACTAAAAAATATAGAATATGGAAGAATACAGAATTCAGAAAAATTTAGAATAGAACATGTAGAATATAGAAGAAAATGGAATATAGAATGTAGAATAGAGAACATAGAATGTGGAATAGAGTATAGAGAAGAATAAAGAATATTACAAAATTTAGAATATAGAATGTAGACTGTAGAATATTTAATATACAATTTAGAATGTACAATATAAAATATAGCAGAAGAATATAGATTATAAGAGAAGAATATAGGATGTAGAATAAGAATGTAGAAGAGTATAGAATACAGAACATAGAAGACTATAGAATGCAGAATGTAGAATATAGAATATGGAGGATAGAATACAGAAGAATATAGTATATAAAAATATTGGATATAGAACATAGAACACAGAATATAGAATATGTGATATAGAATACAGGGTATGGAATAGAGAATATAGAAAAATATAAAATAGAGATAAATATAGAATAGAGTATGTACAAAGTAGAATACAAAATATAGAATATAACATATAGAATAAAGAACATAGAATATAGAAGAATATAGATTATAGAATATTGAAGATTCTGGATTATAGAATGTAGAATTAAATATAGAAGATAGACTATAAGAGAATATAGAATGTAGAATAGAGTATACATAATATGCAATATGGAATATAGAATACAGAAAATTATTAAAAAATATAGACTATAGAGAAAAATGAATATAGAATACAATCAATGGAATATAGAAAATACAGAATTTAGAAAATAGAATGTAGAATATAAAATATAGAATAAAATACATAATATAGAGAATATACATTATACAATATAGAAGATTATGGAATGTAGAATGCAAAATACAGAATATACAATATAGAACAATATATGATACAGACTATATAGAATGTAGAATATAGAATACAGAAAATTATAGAATATAGAAAAAGAACATTGAATACAGAACACAGGATGGAATATAGAATATAGAAGAATATAGAATACAAAATATAGAATATAAATAAAGCATAAAGAACACAGAATATAGAAGAATATAGATTATAGAAGATAATGGAATAAGAATATAGACTGTAAAACAAAATATACACTATAGAAGAATATAGAATACAGTATATAGAAGAATGTAGAATATAGAAGGAAGAATGTAGACTATGGAATATAGAATACAGAAAAATACAGTATATAGAATGTAGAAAAATATGGAAGAACATAGAATAAGAATTTAGAATGTAGAATACAGAATATAGAGCATAGAATATGGAAGAATTTAAAATATACAATGTAGAATATGGAATATGAAATATAGAATATAGAAGAATATTGTATGTAGAAAAATATAGAATGTAGAACATTGAATATAGAATGCAGAGTATGGAATATAGAATATACAAAAATATAGAATATAGAAGAACATAGATTATAGAAAATAGAGAATTTGAAACATAGAATATGGAAAATAGAACACTGAAGATAGAATACAGAATATAAAAGAACTTTGAAAATAGAATATAGTGTATTCTTCTATATTTTACATTCTACATTCCATAATTTTCTGTATTTTATAATCTGTAATCTATAGTCTTTATTCTACATTTTATATTGTGTATTCTACATTCTACTTTCTGTATTCTAAATTCTGTATTATATGCTCTTGTATAATCTATATTCTGTATTGTATAGTCTACTGTGTATATTCTTCTATAATGTATATTGTATATTCTTCTGTATTCTATATTCTAATTCTAAACATCCCCACATAACCCTGCTCACCTGGAACCATTGATGAGAGTTTCCAGACAACTCATCTGGGGACCAACAACCCAGATACCCCAAACCCAACCACCCTGCAATCAGCAGAGCACACACACAGCACCCAACCCCACAACTAGGAAGATCACCCACTGCACCCACAGCCAGGGTCCAGCTGGACAGACAAACACACCACCTCAACAGAAACACCACCTATATCCTCAACAGCCCCACGAGAGACCCACACTCACACATGCAGTCATTCCTCCACCAACCCTGAGAAAGGTACCGAGAGCATCAAAATGGCAAAATTAGAGACCAGAGCAAAACACAGGCCCAGCCTACTTGGATATATCAAAACAAAACAAAATTTCAGGGTTCAACAAACACACAGTAAATAAATAGATATAATAATTTCTTGATGCTTCGGAAACAACAGACAATATCAAATCACAAAAAGAAGCAGGACAGGATGGAGTCAGCAAGCGACTGAAATAAAGAACAAAAAAACTGCCGGGGGTAAGAAACAGCCTGTGAAAACACAGGCAAAACCAAGAAAAATATAGACAAAATCAAGGAAGGCACTGACAAAATGAAAGAAAGCAACAAACAAACAAAAAACCCATTGTTGTCAAGTTGGTTACAACTCATAAAGGTGATAAAGAATTCAGGAAAACAATATAAAAACGAAACAACTAGAAACCATACAAAAACATCAACTAGAAAGCCAAAAGATTAAGAATAAAATTTCAGAAACAGACAACTCAAAAGAAAGATATAGGACCAGAATTGAAGCAATGGAAGACAGATTAGTGAAATTAAAGAAAAGTCCCTTGATACCACTTTGTTTGAGGAAAAATCAGAAAAAAGAATGAAGAAATCCTAATAATCATGTGGGACACTATCAAGAGGAACAACTTGCATATGATAAGAGATCCAATGGATGGGGCAGGGGTGCAATGCAAAACACAGAGACAATTGTCAAATAATCCTGGCAGAAAACTTCACTATCTATCATCATGAAAGACAAGAAGATACTCATCCAAGAAGCGCAATGAACCCTATACAGGATACAGTCCAAAGAAAGTCACCAAGACTTATAAACAAACGTGCAAAAAAAAAAAAAAAAAAAGGACCAAAGACAAACAAAGAATCCTGAGATCAGCTAAGGAAAAATAAAGTCACCTATCTACAAAGGGGAACCAATAAAACTAATCTCCAACTATGTAGCTAAAACCACGTAGGCAAGAAGACAGTGGGAAGACCTATATAAAAGGTCGAAAGTAAAAAAAAAACTCAGCAATTCTATATTAAGTAAAAATGTCTCTCAAATACAATGGCAACATTAGAATATTTCCAGATATGCAGAAATTAAGGGAATTTGTAAAAACCAGACCAACCTTACAAGAAATATTAAAGAGAGTCCTTCGAATAGAGAACCAAAAACATTAAACAATAATCTGATATTTGGACACAGGACAGACCACCCAGATACCAACCCAAATAAAGAATTTTAAAAATAAAACAAGGCTAAAAACAGGGAACCAAAGACATCAATACGTAAACGATGACATCAAAACAAAAAAGACGGAATGAATGGTGTAGTTATAGAACTTTCATACGGAGAGGAAGCCAAAGTGACATCAATAAATAAAAGACTGTTTTAAACTTAGGAAGATAACAGTAAATTTCAAGGTAACGACATAGAGGAGGACTGGTGGTGCATTGGTTAAGTGCTCGGCTGCTAACCAAAATGTCATTGCACTGAAAGTCTTACCTAAAGAAATATGGAAAAAGAAAGAAACAAAGGACCTCCAAATTGGAAGGAAGAAGCAAAATTTTCCCTATACACAGATGAAATGAACCTATACGTAGAAAACTCCAAGGATTCCACAAAAAACTACTGGAACTAATAGAAGGATTCAGCAAAGTAGCAGGGTACAACATCAACATATAAAAAATCAGTTGGATTCCTCTACATCAACAAAGAGAACTTCAAAAAGTAAATCACAAAAAGAATGCCATTTATAATAGCCCCCCAAATGATAAAATACTTGGGAATAAATCTAACCAAGGATATAAAAGACCTATACAAAGAAAACTACAAAATGCTACTGCAAGAAACCAAGAGACCTATATAATTGGAAGAAAAAAAAATGCTCATGGATAGGAAGACTCAACACCATAAAAATGTCAGTACTACCTGAAGTGATCTACAAATATAATGCAATACCGATCCAAATTGCAACAGCATTCTTTAATGAGATGGAAACACTAATCACCAATCCAATGTGAAAAGGAAAGAGGCCTTGGATAAGTGCTACTAAAGAAGAACAAGGTAGAAAGAAGGCCTCGCACTACTGAATCTCAGAACCTACTATACAGGCATGGCAATCAAAACAGACTGGTATTTGTACAATGACAAACACACAGACCGATGGAACAGAATTTAGAACACAGATGTAAATCCGTCCAGCTATGGGCCGCTGATTTTTGATGAAGGACCAAATTTTGTTAAATTGGGAAAAGACAGTCTCTAACAAATGGCACTGGCAAAACTGAATGTCCATCTGTAGAAAAAATGAATCCGGACCCATACTTCACATCATAAACAAAAACTAACTCAAAATGGATCAAAGATAAAACAATAAGGATTTCATTTTACTTGTTTCAGCAATCAACTTCCATGGAAGCAGCAGTGGGCAAATCTGCTACAAAAGACCTCCTTAAAGTGTTAAAAAGCAAGGATGTCACCTTGAAGACTAAGGTGCCCCTGACCCAAGCAATGAAAGCTGGATGATGAGTAAGGAAGACTGAAGAAAAATTGGCATCTGTTGGTGAAGAATATTGAATATATCATGATGTGCCAAAATAAGGAACAAATCTGCCTTGGAAGAAGTACAGCCAGAATGCTCCTTAGAAGCAAGGATGGTGAGACTTCATCTCATATACTTTGGGCATGTTGTCAGGAAGGATCAGTCTCTGGAGAAGGACATCATCCTTGGTAAAGAATAGGGTCAGTGAAAAAGAGGAAGGCCCTCAACAAGATGGACTGACATGGTGGCTGCAACAATGGGCTCATGTATAGCAATGATCGTGAGGATGGCACAGGATCGGGCAGTGTTTCCTTTTGTTGTGCATAGGGTGGCTATGAGTCGGAAATGACTCGAGCGCACCTAGCAAAAACAACAACAACAATAAGGAGATAGAAATTATAACAAAGTACCGAATACAAATTAACATTAATCTTTCCCAAACTCTTGCAAAAGAAAATAGTAGGGAACACTTTGTAACTGATTCTATGATGACATAATCACCCTGATACCAAAGCCAAAAAAACCCACAATATCCCTTATGAATATGAATGCAAATCTTCAACAGAGTACTAACAAACCAAATCCAGCAGCAAAATACTAGCAAACCAAACACAGCAGCATATTGAAAAGACTATAAACCACATCCCAGTGGAACTTTATCCCACAAATGCAAGAGTTGTTAAGCATAAATATCAATTAATTAAGAAAATGAAGGAAAAATGAATTGATTAATGAATGCAGAAACATCATTTGACAAAATCCAAGACCCTTTCATAATAAAATCATTCAACAAACTAGAAATATAAGGAAACTACGTGTATCTGATTAAGGACACTTATGAAATACCCACAGCTAACATCACACGCACTGGTGAAAGACTGCAAGTTTTCCCCTAACATCAGGAACAAGACAAGGATGCCTGATTTCAGAACTCTTATTCTACATTTTTCTGGAAATACTAGACAGAAAAGTTAGGCTAAAATTTTTTTTAAAGGCATTTGAATTTGGAAAGAAGTAAAATTTTTCCTATTCAAGATGACAAGATCTTATACATAGAATATCCTAAGGAATTCTCTCTCTTTCTCTCTCTCTCACATACACACACCCACAAATATACAATACAAATAAAAAACAAAGAGAAGCTATTAGATTTAATATACAAATTCAACAGAATGGCAGGATATCAGATCAACACACAAAAATACAGTTCTGGAAAGCCAAATTGTTATTATTTATCTGTTTATCTATTTATCCATCTATTTAGTGATTTGTTGATATAGCTATCTACTTATTCATCTATTCATTCATTCATATGTCAGTCTTTCTGTATGCCTGTCCATCCATCCATTCATCCATCCATCCATCCATCCATCCATCCATCCATCCATCCATCCATCCATCCATCCATCCATCCATCCATCCATCCATCCATCCACCCACCCACCCATCCACCCATCCATCCATCCATGCATGTGTTCATTCATTTATTTATCTCTCTCTCTCTGTTTACTTATTACCCTTTTGAGCTTCATATTTCTTCAACACCAAACTTCAAATTGACCTGGATTTTAAGGGAAAAAAGATGTCAATGACTTCTTAATTATGCCTATGGGAAAAATTGATTCACTTGATTAGTTTTCTTCATGACACGTTTGCTTTAAATCTGCTTTAAATTACTTCTCATTAAGCTTGATCCAAAAAAACTGGATGATCTTTTCTTTCTTTTTTTTTCCTTATTTGTATGAATTTGAAGAGCTTAAATTTAGAGGAAAAGAGACTTAATGATTCTCTCTTGGTTCATTATTTGGGCCCAAGCACCCATGTGTATAGACTCAGTACTTCTCAAGTGGTGGCAAAAACATTCATTTGCCCTGTGTTGGCTATTAGGTAGGAAGGCTACCCCTGGCTGGAAGGAGGTCAGCCCTCCACAGTGATCATGCTGTTGAGAGAGTCTTTGAACCTGAGCAGAGAGAGCAACTATATAGAGAGAGTTTATTTAAGTAATTCTCAGTGCAGAGAGTTTGTTCTATTTTTGTTTGCTGAGTTTTTAGTAGAACCATGTAACACAGGGGTGTAGAAAGCTGTTAAAAGGATTTGTGCCTGTGTTTGAGAAAAGCAGTGCAGGCAATGCTTCCATCCCTGAATCTTAGTTTATGTAAAATAATAATCAAAAAAGCAGTAAAAACAGCAGCATCAATAATAATCATCATTAAAGCTGTTTGTTGAGTGTTTGCAGCATTCTGGACAATGTTGTACGTTGTTTGCATGTGTTAACTAATTTACTTTTTAATAAACAGTATTAGTGGTAGATGCTATTACCAGTAACACTTGAAAATTAATAATTAATACCTGAATCAAGAGAGCAAATACTTCTTACCTGTCCAGGACCCTTCCAAGATCATATTGATTTTATATTTGCATTTTTGTTTTCTGGTTCTAAAATCAAGTGCCAAAAATTGTACAAGTTTCACATTATTCAAAATTTATAAATGTCACCTTGATATTGTAGGTATATTTCCAGCAGTAAACAAAAGTGAGGCAAGTGTTGACCATTCATAGGACTCAATTCTTCAGTTAAACTCTGAGATTGGTTTCCAGAATGCTTATGTTTTATCCTATGACTGACTCAACGATTGTTTGACGACTGGAGTTTCTTTGTAAGGTGTTTTAGAGAATAATGAGATAAAATATTTCAAATTAAGGAATAATTATGTTATAATTATTATAAATTATAATTTATAAATTATAAAATAACATAATTGAGGAAAAATGAAGATAAGAGCTTACTGATGTGACTTAATCTCTGTCTGTGTGTGATAGAGTTAACCTATGTATTTTCTCTCTAAACTCTGACCTACATCACCTTTCTTCTTAAGTTATTGCACATTTCTTTTTCCTACTTGAGCACAGCAGCTGTCTTATGTCATCCCATGGAATTAGGTAAGAGAATTGGCTGGTTAAAATCCCACTTCGCTTTAATTTTTCCAGATTAAATGTATCTCATTCAAATAGAACAAATTTAAGTGGGCATCATGCCAAAATCTAAATTCCTGTCTATGAACTTGGAGACATTTAAACTTTAGGGGCTGAAACATTTATATTGGATCTGTGGACTTCCAGAAAGCTGAGTCTCTTACTTCTATGGTCAAGCCAACTTGTTTATTTTGAGAATAAAATTATTGCAGTATTTAACATAATATCTCCTACATTATATAATTCTCAGTATTGCATGCATATTTTGTACAGGAAAAAATCAAAGTAAATATTAGTTGATTACTAATTATGTGGAGTCTAAATCTACACGCATATTTTAAAGGTAAAATAGAGTTAACTGGTTTTTCTTTTTTTAACATTCAGTTGAGATCAGTTATTTGATTTGTTTTTCACTTGAATAAATATATTTTGAGCCTTGACCCTTTGTTCTTTTTTTTTTTTCTCCCAGGAGTATAGACACCAGGCCTCATAAAATATCACCTACAATTTCTACAATGTGCTTAATTGTGGGCTAGAGACCTAGTTCCCCCAGAAGGCCTCTGAGAAACAAAATAGGAATTCCACCATGATTAGGCAGTCAGCCCATTTCTATCAAGAGGTTGAAAGCCTCATATAAGGATGAGAAAATGAGTTTGAACATTTCTTTTTTAATTAAAATTTTTCATGGTAAATGATTGAAGGCTTATTGTCTGAAGCAAAAAAAAAAAAAACAAAGGCAATCTTGCATACTCGTAGTGTGGTAACAGTTCCTGAAATGTGTTTCAGATTAGAAGTTTCTACAGTTTTGGATTTCTTTTCAAATCTATTTCTCTGCCACCCCGTAGAGGTGCCAAATAAAGTAGCTTGATTATTCATAATATATGCAGTTTGTCTCTGTGACTCTTTGATATATATAACCAACAAACAATATAATTTAAGTTAAAACTTTGTGAAAGACGGACTTGCTGTGAGTATGTAACACTATCCCCAAGTGGGGTGACAGGGAAATCTATTTAATTTTGCAGACCCTTTCCCCAGCTTCTTACCTAATGTTTTATTTCAAATAAAATTTCCTGGGAAAATGAAACATATCTCTATATGAGACACTATATATCTCAACTGAAATAAGTTTTAAAATTAATTACTTTATATCTAGAAAAGAATGTGGATGTCTACACATCTAATGAAGAAGAATGTGCTTTTCAATGCAGTAGCTTATTCTTCAGTTTTAGAAACACGACCCGCTGGATGTGAGCAGTCTCCTTCATAACAACAAAAAAAAAACAACCGTTCAAATCTCAAATAGCTGTTTTAGGCCACTAATTACTCTGAATTTAACCTAAAATATTACAATACCTTGGAGACTTTACTACAATTCATATCAAAAAGATCAATATACAACTAATCTCAGGGACACTATTTAAAGGAATGTGTTTTATTTGATAAATTATGTAGAGTGGATTGTATTGTGTTTTTTTTTTTTTTGCACACTCATTTCCTTGATTTGCATGATTTCTGGGCTGCCCAAATTATTCAGATTACATTTGAACAATTTCTGCAAAAATGAGTATCAAGGTAAGTTATGTGAGATTGATTTGACCATACATTGAATTGAAATTTTCTTGGGGCGGCAACCACAAAGGAGCAAGGTGAAAGACATTTCTTGGGAAGGTGAGATAAGGGTTAGGGTTTGAAGGTCCAATGCAACCCCTACTGGGCAACAAGGCCGTGCAGCTATCACTCATAGTCTTGACTGGGGTAGAAAAAACATTTCTTTCTTATTTTTGCCTTACCACTTTGTATTATGCTTAGGACATAGTCATGTTCAGGAATATTATTAGAAAGGTGAAAGGTTGTAAACTATGTAAAGTATTTCAAGCAATACAAACACCTGTTGAGAAACTTATGCAGTGGTATTAAAATATTTTGTAGATTGTTTTATTTTTAGTGAAATATATATGCTTATATGCATATGTATATATGTGTGTATGTAATGTGTAACTGTCTAGTTTTCATAACCGATTTTGAATACATGCACATTATCTCAACAAGTTGATGTTTTTAGTTCCTTTCTCCATTTGCATCATGTGCCCTTCATTTCAAATTTCTTCTGTATGTTTAGTGTATTTCTATAAATTACACGAGAAAAATTCCTAATATGAAACTCTTAGTTAAAAAAAAAAAGCGGCTTCCATCAAGTCTATTCTGACTCAAAGCCACCCTGTAGGACAGAGTAGAACTGCCCAGTATGGTTTCCAAGGAGCCGCTGGTGGAATCGAGCTGCAAACCTTTTGGTAAGCAGCCCTAACTCAACGACCGCGACAGGTATGAATATGATCAAAGGTCATGAGAAATGATTAGCAAGTTTTGAAAAGATCTACCATGTTTTACCAAAACTATGCTACTGCATATCTGATAACGTTGCTCACAACATTTTTGGCCTAATAATTTAATAAAGTTGTTTTGTTTAACTAGGTTTTAATATTTTTGGATTATTTCTTTATTTTAAGCCTCTATTTCATTTTCGATGTATCACTTATTTGTGTATTTTCTTCTGCTTAGTCAGCTCTTTTCATTTTTATTATTAATTTTTGGTAAATTGGATTTTATTTGTGATATTAAAATTTTTTATTTGTTCTAAGGATTTAATTTGGGTTCTTGTTTAGATTTATAATTCTTTACATGAAATTTTTTGGGGTAAAAACTACAAAATCAAAATAACGGCCCCCACCTGGTGAAATGAGCCTTCCAATAGATTGGAAATTGTTGCCAGTGTTCCCATTTTCTTTTTTTTTAATAAATTTTTCCTTCCATATATATGTTTATATTACTTTGTCATTCAAAAATTTATACACAATTTTTTTCATGGCATTGGCTGCAATCCCTATTGTGTCAGCACTCTCCCCCTTTCCACCCCACATTCCCACATTCCATTTGTCCAGTTTTCCTGTCCCTTCCTACCTTCTCTTCTCTGTTTTTTGGCAGGTGTAGCCCATTTGATGTCATATACTGTTCGTTTTACAGGCCTCTCTTACCTTTGGCTGAAAGGTAAACTTCAGGGGTGGCTTCAGTTCTGAGTTAGAAGGATCTCCAGGGGCCATAGTCTCCAGGGTTCTGCTCTGACTGGGATTACAACAGAAAGTCCTGGACAGAGTGGGAGAAAATGAAGAACAGACGATCAAATTCACAAAAAGAACAGACTTCCCTACATATTTTATTGAAGGAGCCCTGGCTGTACAGTTGTTAAGCACTGGGTTTTAACCCAAAGGTCAGGGGTTGGAACCTACCAGGAACTTCAAGGGAGAAAGATGTGGCAGTCTGTTTCCATAAAGATTAACCCACTGCTTTTTTTTTTTTTGTATCCAGTAGATTCCAACTCATAGTGACCATATAGGAGCAGACTGCCACATCTTTCTCCCTCAGAGCACCTAGTAGGATCAAACCACCAACTCTTCTGTTATCAGCCAAACACATAACCACAGCACAAACAGGGCTCCTTCTGTACTGATTGTAGCTTTAGAAATCCTATGGGGCAGTTCTGTTCTGCCCGGGGGTCACTATGAATTGGAATTGACTCCAAGGCAATGGGCAGAGTATATAATTTATTGACGATATATAGTCGCAGAGTATATAATTTATTGATGATATATAGTCATATAATAATTACATAACTTCTATAAACCCACTGCCATGGAGTCAATTGCAGCTCATAGTGACCTTATAGGACAGAGTAGAACTGCCCCACAGGGTTTCCAAGGCTGTAAATCTTTACAGGAGCAGACTGGCACATCTTTCTCCTCCTGTTCAGCAGCTGGTGGGTTCCAACTACCGCCTGCCTTTCAGTTACCAGCTCAGTGCTAAAATCACTACACCAGGATCAAGACTCCTGATAACTTCTACAGCTATTGTATTCTTACTTTCCTGTTTTTCTATCACGCCCAGTTATCGTGCTATTTTATCATGTTTATATCCATAAAATTTTACATGTTGTATTTCCTCCCTTCATTCTCTTATCGACATTTTTTTCATTTTTATTTTTAACTTGATCATTTTCTTTCAGATTTTTATTAAAAAATTGCTTCATGGTCTGAAATATATAACCTATCTTGAAATTTAGATTGTATTTACATCAATTGGTTTACAGTGAACTAGCTTGCAATGACATTTATTTTGTCCTTTCAGTTACGTGTGTTTGCATTTGATATTTTTAAAACATAAACCAGTTTTTTCGATAACCATATTTAAATAATATTTTATTGTCATTGAGTATTGTTATTAGTAAGGTGAAAAATTTTAAGAATATTAAAAATATAATGTATTAGAACGTTGCTAACTGTAAATTATAATTTATACAATTTATCGAACACTTTTAGCAAGTAAAGTGTTTTTCATTTATTAGGTTTTCAAAAACAGTAAAGCTTTTAAATAGAAAAAATTTTTTTCTTTTTTGTGTTGTTATTTTTGTCATATTCTATTTCATGGGTTAGAACATTCAAAAAAATCATAACGTTGTTAGAATAAGTCTTTGTTTTTTTCTGAATTATACAAACATCCATCATTATTTTATATCAGTGTGTTTGCTGTTTTAGAGAAAAGCACTGTTCTTTGAGAAAGGCCTATAATGAAGAATGACGGTTCAATAGGATCAAAGCTTTTTAGAATATATGAAATGTGTGTAGTATCTTTCCTATATAACTTAGTGATATGATTATTTATAGTCAAATGTGCCTCAGTTTATACCAACTTGGCTGACTATAGATAATGTTAAAAACAAAATTTCTACAAGATTAGATTTGTATATGAACCCATAAGTTTAACTTGCAATTTATGAATGGGAAGTTTCAGACAAGAGCTTTCTAATTCATGAATAGCAACTACAGGTTATGAGTTCTTATACAAATTTAATTTTGTAAAAATTTTGTTTTTAACAGTTCTGGTGATGGGGATGGGATTAATGGAACGTTTTGAACTAGGTTAAGCTCAGCAGGCAAGTCTTAATTGGTTAACTCACATTTTGGCTTCTGGGAAGGTCAGGCATTTGTAGGAACTAGACTTAGGTTTGGTTTGCTGATGTGGGGCTTAGCATAAGTGACTGCACCTTGGACCAAGTATAGTCAGGTCAACAATAAATATAACTTTATGACAGATCATTGAATTCTATATGCTAGAATTGTATTTATATTTGCATGTATGTGTAATCAACAGTTGGTATTGTCAATTAGTTTTCTTATTTGTCACACTTTATATTAAAGCTGACTAGTTTTTACTGAAAATAATTTTAATTTCTCAACTTTGTTGAGCAATATTTGTAATAACAATTATCTAAAACTTTCAAATTTTAATGGGGCATCAATACCTTTTGACTCCATATCTCAACTGAGGAGCAAGTAATAACATTTTACTAACTGACATTTCGTCCAAGTGCAGTTTAAATGTAAATTTCCCCTATTAATATAAGAGGACCAAGTCAAATTCAAAATGCCATTCTTGACATGTTCCTTGAGTTAAACTTAGATTAATAATTGCTAATGTAACATTTTAATGTTTCTTTCTCCAGCCCTGCTTAAAGGTCTTGCATATTTGTTTTTTGCCTGGGCAACAAATTTCCACATGCAATTACAGATATTATAGAAATAACCACCAATTCATTTATAAGAGTTGTAGTATTCCTGACATACAAATGGTAACATAACATTTATTACAACCTATAGCCAATATAATTTCAAAATTGAGAAATGGAGAAAGAAATTCTTTTTGTAAGAATATTATACCATATTTGAACATCACTGTCATGTTTAATTATTTAAATGAATGGAGTGAAAGATTTTTTTTCTCATACCAAGTAAGCACATCTCCAATCTCTCATCTTGAAGATATTTAAAAGGAGAGAAAAGACTCGTGTTGGCAAATCATCTAAATGTTTATTTCCAGATAATATTTTTATTCTGTAAGAAATAAAAAAAAAAAATGATAATTTTTTTTTTTTTTTCAAATTGGCCATTGCTCAACAGACACAGATTCAGTGTATAGAGACAGGGGGAGAAATAGTCACCTAAAGTGATTCAAGGAAATTCTACTGCATTTAATAATCATTTTGTTTTCTTCTGAAGGACATTCAATGTTGTTTACATTGAATTTTCAGATATTGTCTGCTTTATTTTTATCTAAGCCATGAAGACAGAAAATCAAACTTTTGGAACAGAATTTATACTTCTTGGCTTTTTCCAGTATGGCCAAATGAACACCGTCCTCTTTGTTACCACTGCGGGCCTTTTCTCAGTGACTTTGATGGGGAATATCATACTGATCCACCTCATCCGACTGGGTACTCCGCTCCACACTCCCATGTACTTCCTCCTCAGTCAGCTCTCCTTCATTGACACGATGTACATCTCCACCACGGTACCCAAGATGGCAGCAAACTTTCTGTCAAATGATAAGACTATTACTTCTTTAGACTGTAAGATTCAAACCTTTGTGGTTTTGACCCTTGGTGGAACTGAAGCTCTTCTTCTTGGTTTCATGTCTTATGATAGATATGTAGCAATCTGTCACCCTTCACATTATCCTGTGCTCATGAGCAAGACGATCTGTTTGTCCATGGTCACATGTGCATGGGCCAGTAGTTCTATCAATGCTTTAATACATACATTGCATGTATTTCAACTTCCATTCTGTACATCTCGGATCATTAACCACTTTTTCTGTGAAGTTCCATCTCTAATGCCTTTGGTGTGTCAGGACACCTCCCAGTATGAGTATACTGTCCTCTTTAGTGTCCTTATCGTTCTGCTACTACCATTCATGGCCATTCTGGCTTCCTATGCCTGAGTGCTTATTGTGGTGTACCAGATGAGCTCAGGTAAAGGGCAGACAAAAGCCATCTCCACGTGTTCCTCTCATCTGATTGTGGCAAGCCTATTCTATGGGGCTACTCTCTCCACCTATACAAGGCCACATTCCTTGCATTACCCTGAGGAAGATAAAGTGGTGGCAGTATTTTACAGTATCATTACACCTCTTCTGAACCCATTTATCTGCAGTCTGAGGAATAAGGAGGTCATGGGGGCCATGAGAAGAGTGCTGGGAAAATAGACATTTGTACAGAAAATATGACTTTAGGAACCCTTTATAGTTTGAAACTGAACAACATGATTTGATTAGCCTACTGTCTAGAGAGAAGTAAGCTCAAAGAAATGTTTACAAAATAAATAAATGTAACAATGCCTTGGTTTCTACACTTCTCAGAAATAACTAAAGCTTTGTTATTGGAACTGGGTGGATTTGCCGTGTAAAAGCAAGAGAATGGTTGCCATTTTCAACTTTATCTTCTAAAGCAATAGATTTAATCCCTGTCAACACAATGCTCCCATGTCATAACAAATTTTTAGTACCTTTTTAATATTCTGAAATAAAATGCACATGAAATATAATTTACCATATAATACATAATATCAGGAAAATACATATGATGACCGAACTATAATATAGAGCAAAATGCATACATCCACTTATTTATTTATTTATTCATTCATTGAACAAGGGCTTTAATGCTTTAACTCTGTATGTGACTCTGTTATAGGCACTGGTGAAATGGGATTAAACCAGAAAAAACTGACAAAAGTCTCTGCTCTCATGAAGTTTACATTTTATCGTGGGGAGAAAGACAGTATATAAAATTAACTGGTAAAGCGACCTTATATGAGTCGGAATCAACTCGACAGCACTGGGTTTGGGTAAATTTCAGAGTATACCAAAAAGTATTAATCACCATGAAGAAGAACTAAGTGGAAAATTGGAATCAGGAAAACAGAGGATATTAGCAATATTAAGTCAAATAGAGAAGGGAGAATCAAGAATATGACTTTTGTCAAAAACTAAAAGGAGTCGAGGAAGAGAGACAAGTGGATATTTGTGGATAAATGTTCTGGGAAGAGCAAAGAACAAGTGAGAACTCCCTGAGGTGGGGACATGGCCAGCTTGGTCACAAAAGATCAAGGAGTAAATTGGTGAGACACAGGAAATAGGTATATGTTTTGGGGCCGGGTCTTACAGTGTAAATTAGATCAACGTGAGGATTGTGGCTTTGAACCTAAAACAATGGGCTACCTTTGCAGAGTTGTGGTAGAGAACTGATGTGGGCAGGAGAAAGCCATTGCAGTAGTCCAGCTGTGACAAGATATTACCTTGGACCAAGGTGATATTAGTGGAGAGGCAAAGACTGGGCAGATTCAGGAGACTGGGAGAAAGCAGACATTTGAGTTTTGTGGACACATGGAATGTGAAATTCTATGAAATAAGAAGCTTTCAGAATTGGGCTAAAACTTGAAATAAACAACTGGAAGTGTGGAACTGTCATCATTACAGCTTGAGGGAAACCACAGGTGGAGCATTTCATCATTCGTCATCTCTTATGCTACTTTCATGTTAATACCTTAGGCCCACAATTACAATCATTATTCTGGCTTCTATCACCGTTAAATAGAAGCTCTTATTTCTCATCACCATTGAGTCGAAACTTTTAAATCAGAAAATAAGTTCTCTTTGATGTCTGGCTTCTTTTCCTAAACATGTTTAAAAGGTTCAACCATATTTTTGAGAGTCTCCATCATTTTTATTACAAAGCTGAATTACATCATATGGCTTAGAATAATTATTTCCATTCTGATGTCAGAAATGTTTGACTATAATGAATAAAACTACCATAAAGCTTCCTGTACAAGTGTTTTTTGAGAACACGTGAACTCAATTCTCTTGTACATATACCTAAATTGAATTGCTTGGTCATAAATTAGGCACATGTTTAGCTTTAATAAAAAAAAAAAAAAAAATTTTTTTTTTAGCGTTATCCAAAGTGGATTTAATCATTTATTTTCCAATCAGTAATATATGAAAACTTAGAGTCTGAGTGTTGATAATAAATAATGCAGTGGGTTGCTAAGCTACTTGCTGCTAAATATAAAGTGGGATATAAACCATGAGAGCAAAATACAACCAGTGTGCCATCAGTGCATGAACAATGGTATTGGAAGAAAGTGTATATTTCTGTAAAATATTTTAGAGATTCACTGACAAGATTTTTTTGGATCCATTGTCAATAATTTTAATAATAATTATATGTAATGGCCTTTAGGAACACTCATTTCTGGTTCAAGACAAAATGTGTTTATTGGTCTATGAATGCCTTACTTCGGTCAGTTTGTTTATAATATAATGTATACCTGTAAGTTCACCACCCAACCCAACAACTAAAATAGTAAATTTATCTTTAGTGCTTCTCCAGCTCTTGGTGACCCCATGTGTGTCAGAGTAGAACTGTTCTTGGTAGGGTTTTCAACGGCTTATTTTTCTAATGTGGATCACCAATCCGTTCTCCTGAGGTGCCTCGAACCACCAAGCTTTCAGTTAGCAGTGACTATGTTAACTGTTCACACCATCCAGGGACTCTTCATATCCTCCTATACCTCTGGATAGACTCGAACCACCAGGGTTTCAGTTAGCAGTGACTATGTTAACTGTTTGCACCATCCAGGGACTCCTCATATCCTCCTATACCTCCACCATCATTCTGAATTTTTTGTTTTTTAATTCTCTTGCTATAATTATAATATAGAATTCATAGGGTATTAGAAAATATTTTTAGATGCTGTAGAACTTAATAAAGGGGTCTTAAGTTGTAGATAATCTTTTTGAAAATTGTTTTTTCGGTTGACATTACTAACGCTCCAGGTTGAATGAAATGACAGCCCATTCTATTTTATTACTGAATGGCATTCTATTTTAAGACTATACTACACATTTATCCATTTTTTGTTGTTGGTGTTGTTGCTGATAGATGCTTGTTTTATTTCTAGTTGTCTACTATTATATACAATGCACTTATAAACATTGTTGCATTTGTCTCCTGTTTCCCATAAACAAGAGTTTGTATTTTGTATATATCTACGAATGGAATTGGTGGTGAAATTACTTAAGTGTGTAAACCATTTGTGTTTTACATAAAGTTTGAAATTCTAATTTATACTTACTATCAAAAATGAAAATAATAAATCCATATTTTAATAAATGTACATTCAAATTTAATGAATTTTAACATATTTAAATATTTTTCACACAGATTGCATGAAAGTTCACATCTGCAGACCACATCAGTCAGTGAAGTATATGGTTGCATGTCCAGTTGCTAGCTTCAAGTTTCAGGTAATCTCCACCCCAGCTTCTTGATCTTGGCCTTAGAGTTTTATACATCCTTGATCTTTTATTATTGTGATTAATTTTTGTAGTATTTTTGACCATTTTCATGCTTTTGAGTTCCAATAGAGCCTAAACCTGACTAAACACGATGCCTAAACTTCAATAGCTATAGCTAACAAACTTTTTAAAGTAAATAGCAATTTGAAGGATGATTTGTGTAAGTTATACAGAGTAAAGAAATCCATATACAGTACATTCACAACTGATCAGCTGGATTATCACAAATTGAACAAACCTATATGAAAGTAGTAACATATTATTAGCACTTGAGAAGATTCCTCATGCCTCCCCCTAGCTGCTACCCATACTTACTTGTAATGAAACAATTATATTTAAGTGCATTATCCATGAATTATACTGAACAATGAAAAAATAAATCATTTCAATTATTACATAAATTCAATATAATCCCCATTAGAATCCCATCAGTGTGTGCATGTGTGTGTGTTTAATTTACAAGTTGGCTATAGAATTTATATAAAACGATGCAAAAAACAGTAATAGCTCAAAGGGAATTTTAAAAATAATAAAATGAGATGCATCATTCTATGTGATATCAAAAATTTGTATTGATATAATTATAGACCAGTGGAAGAGAATACATAATTCAGATGCACACATATGTGTACAATGATGAGTCACATACGTCAGGTGCTTGTATGGGGAGTGATAAAAGGATACACATTTCAGTGAAAGTTGTTGGATCAATTGTATATCCGTGTATATTTTTAAAAAATGAGATGTGGATAATGTCAGTGAAAATGACCAAGCTGATAGCCTCAGATAGCTTCTGTGGAGGGCCTGTTCCTGCACAGAAACAACGACAAAGCAAAAAGTGTTAGAATCAACTTTTTTAGAAATTTAGAAAGTTTTAAAACATTTACAGCAACCAAGCAAATACTGAAATAGGAGAAAACCAGAAAACCAAACCCACTCCCGTCAAGTCGATTGCGACTCATAGCGACCCTATAGGACAGAGTAGAGCTGCACTATAGAGTTTCCGAGGAGCGTCTGGTGGATTCGAACTGCTGACCTCTTGGTTAGCAGCAATAGCACTTAACCATTATGCCACCAGTGTTTCTGAAATAAGAGAAAGGCCACTTAAAAACATCAGGAGAGGGGATGTTACAGAAAACGGTGTGTTAAGAAGGTATAGGATTCGTTCCCTCCACTGAAGCAATGAAAAAAACCAAAAACCAAACCCAATGCCATCGAGTCGACTCCCACTCATAGCGACCCTATAGAACAGAGTAGAACTGCCCCATAGAGTTTCCAAGGAGCGCCTCGAGGCTTCGAACTGCCGACCCTTTGGTTAGCAGCCGTAGCACTTAACCACTAGGCCACCAGGGTTTCCCTGAAGCAATGAATAAGTGGGAAAAAAACCTGACAGAATAAACATTAAGTGCTTCATGAGAAAAGATGCTGTTGAATTTTGATGAAAAATGGTGGCATTTTTGTTTATTCACCTACTATCCCCCATTCTCCACTTGGCAGCTGCCATGAAGACAGCAGCCCACATTCCTGGTGTGGCTTGCTGGTGCCAGGGTGTGGACAAGACAGATCTTCTTTCTAAAAATGTTGTTGTTGTTTTTTTTGACCAATCTGGTAGTTCCAGAGATACTTGCTCTGAGATAGGCCTTGGCTTTACTCCTCTCAGACATGAGTGGCTACCAGGTGGTGTCTGTCTGTCAAAAGCCTTAAAGACATATAATGCCATAACCAGCTTAGGTAAGGAATGGAGCACAGGGAAAGAAGCAGACAAACCTGATAGCCTGGAAAAGAAGAGGCTGACAAGGCAGATGCATGGGAGAATAAACTGTAGAGATACTGAATGTACTGAAGGATCAGAGATCCAATGTACATACCCAGGTTGAATGCATGCTCAAACAAGACCTGAGAGGACCCTAGGTTTGAGCCTCTGGCAGATCTTTGGGCTCTGCACAAACGGAGGTGTAGACTAAGGCCCAATTGTAGGTGGCCTGGCTAAGCATTGAAAGAGTACCTAATTCAGAGTCAATCTTCAATGACCAGGAAAGGGTTTTTAGTTTTCTTTTTCTTCTCTTTTTGACTCCAAAAAAGGTCTCTATCAGGTCACTGGTTGACCACTAAAATAACTGAAGATAGACTTCAGTGACCACACATGGCAAAGAAAACAGTCTACGAAAAATAATAAATACATACAAACAAATAAATAGTTAGGAAATGTCACTAAACAGATGACCGCAGCCCTCAACAATAACAGCAAGCACTAGGTAGGCTGGAGAATCTGCTTTTCAGAGTTAACACATAAAATTCACAAAGCCCAGTGTTTGGTAAAAATACTAGGCATGCCAAGAAACAGGAAGTACAACCAATTCACAGGAAAAAAAAAAAAAATCGGTGAAAGCAGTCCCTGAAGAACCAATGACATAGAATTGCTAGGCAAATCGTTTAAATCTACTGTGTTAAACGTGGTCAAAGACCTAAAGGAAAACAGGAGAATGTCTCAACGAATAGAGAATATCAATAATGACAAAGAAATTATAAAGAAGGCATCAAATAGAAATTAACATCAATCTTTCTCAAACTTTTCCAAAAACTAAAAGGAAGGAATAATTTGTAACTCAATCCATGATGTTATCAGCATCCTGATATTTAGCCAGACAAAGCCATCAGAAAAAAATATTGCATAGAAATATCTATGGAAATCCTCAACAAAATAGTAAAACTCCAATCCAGGAGCATATTAAAAGGACCATATGCCATAACCCTGTGTGCTTTGTCCCACAAGTGCAGCATATATAAAAGTCAATCAGTGTAATGCAACACATTAATAGAATGTAGGGAGAGGGGGATGATCTATCAACTGATGCAGAAAAAAGCGTTTAACAAAAAAACACTCAAAAATCAGGAATAAAAGCGAACTTCCTATTGTGTGAGAGTCAAAAATGGCCTCTGTGTATTAGCCCCAAGTTATTTACTTCTTCAAGTAAGCTGAGGCGTATTATATGGAAAAAAAAAAAAACTGGCATGAAACTCAAACTTGTACATGTCCAGCTGATTTAAAAATAGCCCAAATAAGCAGATTTTTAGCCACTTAGGACCTGCCTGTTTTACATACCCTGCAAAACTGGACTCAACTTCTGCTAGTCCTAAAAAAAAAAAAAAAAAGATAAATTCGTGTAGTTATAAAGACCCTAAGATTCTGCTGCTTTTAGGGCTCTCTGACCCAGAGACTTATCGCCTGGCTGCAGGAGGATATCGCTTCTCACTTCTGGGAGCTTTCTTGCTCTCTTCTCCTTCTGATGCTACCTGTGACTCTAGCCTCTGGAAGACCTTCTGCTACAGGGACCACCCCCTTGCATGTGACTTTCAATGTGTTGGCCCCATTAAATAGCTTGTTGTGCAATACTGTCATATAGCTCTGATTCCTTCACCTCACAGAAAAAAAAAAAAATTTTTTTTTTTTCAGTACACTTCCTTAAAATGATAAAGGACAGTTGTGAAAAGCCAACAATTAACATTACACTCAATGGTGAAAGACTGAAAGATTTTGCCATAAAATCAGGAACACGGCAAGGATATCTCATTTCCCTACTTCTATTCAACACTGTGGTCTTTTTGTTCACCTCTGTGAATGTGAAAACTGGACAATGAAAAAAGAAGGCAGAAGAAGTACTGACGCGTGGAAGTGTGGTGTTGGTGAAGAATATTGAATGTACCATGGATTAACAAAAGAACAAAAAAATCAGTCTTACAATAAAACAATGAAATGTTCCTTAGGAATGAGGATGGCAAGACTTCATCTTACTTACTTTGGACACATTATCTGGAAAGACTGATCACTAGGAAAAGAAGTCCTGTTAGGTGAAGTAGAAGATCACAAAAATAAAGGAAACCCTCAAAAAGATGGATTGACGCAATAACCACAACAATGGACTCAAACATACCAACAATCATTAGGATGGCATGGGACCAGGGAAAATTTCTTTCTCTTATATATTAGGTTACTTTGAGTAGAAGCCAACTAAATAGCAACTGCTCTCAACAACAACATTCGGCGCAAGACATCAACAACAACATAGCTACAGCTATATCTTCATATCAAACAAAAACACCACCAGTTGCAGTAGAATCAAACGCAACTCACAGTGACCCGTTGGGTGTCGGAGTAGAACTGGGCTCCGTCAGTAGGCTGCATTGTGTGTCTGTACCGTAATTTGTTTCCCATTTGTCTGTTGATGAGCATTTAGGTTGTTTACATCTTTGTGCTGTTGTGAATGGTGCTCCCAGGAACATGGTATGCATATGTCTATTCCTGCGACTGCTCTTACTTCTCTTGGGTATATTCCTATGAGTGGGATTGCTGGATCTTATGGTATTTCTACTTCTAGCTTTTTAAGGAAGCACCAGATTGTTTTCCAAAGTGATTGTATCATTTTACATTCTCACCAGCAGTGCATGAGAGTCCAATCTCTCCACAACCTCTCCAACATTTTTACTTGGTGTTTTATGCATTAACCAAACCCATCGCCATCAAGTCATTTCTGACTCATAGAGATCCTATAGGACAGAGTAGAACTGCCTTGTGGAGTTTCCAAGGAGCGCCTGGTGGATTCCAACTGCCGACCTTTTGGTTAACAGCATTTAACCACTACACCACCAGGGTTTCCTTTTTTTGGATTAGTGCCAGTGTTATTGGGGTGATAAGGCATCTCTTCGTAGTTTTAATTTCCGTTTCTCTGGTGGCTAACGATCATGAGCATTTCCTTGTGTGTACATTAGCCACCTGAATATCTTTTTTGGTGCAGTGTCTGTTCATATACTTTGCCCATTTTTAATTTTTTTTTATTTGTCTTTTTGTAGTTGAGGTGCTGCTGTACTTTGTAGATTTTAATGATTAGACTCTTACCAGATACGTCATAGTTAAAAATTTCTTCCCAATCTGTAGGTTCTGTTTTTACTCTTTTGATGAGCATAACTGACTTTTAGCAGACCCCAGTTATCTAGTTTCTCTTCTGATGTTTCTGCATTGTTAGTTATGGTTTGTATTCTGTTTATGTCGTGTATCAGGCCTCCTAGCATTGTCCCTATTTTTTCTTCCGTGATCTTTATCATTTTAGGTTTTATATTTAGGTCTTTGATCATTTTGAGTTAGTTTCTGTGCATGATGTGAGGTATGGGTCCTGTTTCATTTTTTTGCAGACAGATATCCAGTTATGCCAGCACCACTTGTTAAAAAGACTGTCTTTTCCCCCATTTAATGGACTTTGGGCCTTTGTCAACTATCAGCTGCTCATAGGTGGATGGATTTACGTCTGGGTTCTCAATTTTGTTATATTGATCTATGTGTCTGTTGTACCAGTACCGGGCTGTTTTGACTATCATGGTGGTATAATAGGTTCTAACATCAGGTAGTGTGAGGCCTCCCACTTTGTTCTTCTTCTTCATTAATTCTTTACTTATTTGGGGCTTCTTCCTTTTCCATATGAAGTTTGTGATTTGTTTCTCCAGCATGCTAAAAGTTGTCATTAGAATTTGGATTGAGATTGCATTGTATCTGTAGATCACTTTGGGAAGAATTGACATTTTCATAATGTTGAGTCTTCCTGTCTATCAGCATGGTATGTTTTTCCACTTATGTCAGTCTCTTTTGATTTCTTGTAATAGTGTCTTGTAGTTTTCTTTGTGTAGGTTTTTTACATCTCTGTTTAAATTTATTCCTAAATACTTTATCTTCTTGGGGGCTATTATAACGGTATTGATTTGGCGATTTCCTCTTGGAAGTTCTCTCTTTTGGTGCAGAGGAATCTGACTGACTTATGTATGTTTATCTTATATCCTGATATTTTGCAAAATCTTCTATTAGTTGTAGTAGTTTTCTTGTGGATTTTTTGGGGTTTTCCATGTATAAGACCATATCATCTGCAAATAGGGATACTTTTACTTCTTCCTTACCAATTTGGATGCACTTTATTTCTTTTTCTTGCCTTATTGATCTGGCTAGGGCCTCCAGTACAATGTTGAATATGAGTGGTGATAAAGGGTATCCATGTCTGGTTCCCGTTCTCAAGGGGAATGCTTTAAGACTCTCCATTTAGTATGAGGTTGGTTGTTGGCTTTGTATAAATGGCCTTTATTATGTTCAGGAATTTTCCTTCTATTCCTATTTTGCTGAGAGTTTTTATCAAGAATGGGTTTTGGACTTTTTAAAATACCTTTTCTGCATCAACTGATAAGATCATGTGGTTCTTGTCTTTTGTTTTATTTATGTGATGGATTACATTGATTGTTTTTCTAATGTTGAACCATCTCTGCATACCTGGTATGAATCTCACTTGGTCATGGTGAATTAATTTTTTGATATATTGTTGAATTCTATTGGCTAGAATTTTGTTGAGGATTTTTGGGTCTATATTCATGAGTGATATTGGTCTGTAATTTTCTTTTTTTGTGGATCTTTACCTGACTTTTGTATCATAGTTACGCTGGCTTCACAGAATGAGTTTGTGAGTATTCCATCCTTTTGTATGCCTGAAATGCCTTTAGTAGTAATGGTGTTAACTCTTCCCTGAAAGTTTGATAGAATTCTCCAGTGAAGCCGTCTGGGCCAGGGCTTTTTTGTTGTTGGTGGTTTTTATTTTTTTAATGATCTCTTCAATCTCTTCTTTTGTTGTGGGTTTATTTAATTCTTCTACCTCAATTTGTGTTAGTTTAGGTAAGGAGTGTGTTCCTAGAAATTTGTCCATTTCTTCTAGATTTTCAAATTTGTTGGAGTACATTTTTTCATAGTATTCTGTTATGATCCTTTTTATTTCCATTGGGTCTGTTGTGATATCACCCATTCCATTTCTTTTTTAGGTTATTTGCTTCCTCTCCTGTTTTTTCTTTTGTCAATTTGACCAGTGGTTTATTGATTCTGTTGATCTTTTCAAAGAACCATCTTTTAGTATTGTCTATTCTTTCAATTGTTTTCCTATTCTCTATCTCATTCATTTCTCCTCTAACCTTTATTATTTCCTTTCTTCTGGTGCCTGAGGGCTACTTTTGTTTCTATTTGTTCAAGTTGTAGGGTTAATGTTTTGATTTTGGCACTTTCTTCTTTTTGAATGTATGCATTTATTCTTATAAATTGACCTCTAAGCACTGCTTTTACTGTTTTCCAAAGGTTCTGGTAAGACATGTTTTCATTCTCATTTAATTCTATGAATTTATTTTTTCCGTCCTTGATTTCTTCTATAATCCAGGAGTTTTTAAGCAAGGTGTTGTTCGGTTTCCATGTATTTAATTTTTTTTCCTTGCTGTTTCTGTTATTGATTTCTAATTTTATGTCATTATAATCAGAAAAGATGCTGTGTAAAATTTCAGTGTTTTGAATTCTGTTAAGGTTTGCTTTGCAGCCCCATATGCAGTTTATTCTGAAGAATGTTCCATGTGAGTTGGAAAAGAATGTATACTTGGCTGCTGCTGGATAGATTTCTGTATATGTCTATGATCTTCTGTACCTTTATTTTCTTTCTACATGTTCTGTTCTTCATTGAAAGTGTTGTGTTGAAGTCTGCTATTATGATGGATTATCTATTTCTCTTTCCAATACTATTAGGGTTCGTTTTGTGTGGCTTGGAGCCCTCTCATTAGGTGCTTATGTATTTATTATAGTTATGTCCTCCTGGTGTATTGACCCTTTAAACGTTAAACTGTGTCCTTTCTTATCCTTTGTGGTGAATTTTGCTTTAAATCTGTTTTGTCAGAGATTAATATTGTCTCTCCTGCTCTTTTTTTTGCGGTTGTTTACTTGATTTTTTTTTCCATTGTTTTAGTTTGTTTGTGTCTTTGAGTCTAAGTCGTGTCTGTTATAGGCAGCATATAGACAGATTGCGTTTTTTTAATCAATTTTGCCACTGTTCATCTCTTTATTAGCGCATTTAGTCCATTTACGTTCAGTGTAATTATTGATTGGTACGAGTTTAGTGCTGTCATTTTGTTGTTGTTGTTGCTTGTTTTTGTTTTTGTCTTTTTGGTGGTGCTGGCAGTTTCTTTGTTCCACTTAATTTTCTGTGCTGTTGAGTGGTTTTTCTTATGTATTCTCTTTTCATGTTTTTTCATTATTGTTTATTTTGTTTTTGCTAAGTCCTCATGTGTTTCTTATTTTGATGGGTAGGTTTGTTAGCTTCCTTTGTGGTTACCTTAAAATTTACCTTTATTTTTCTAAATTTAAACCAACATTTTATTTCTTACTATTGCCTTTAACTTTCTCTCCATATGTTCTGGTGTGGCACAGGTGTCCAGGTTTTCAGTCACCAAATGTGTGGTGCAGACTCTCACCTACAGTCCAGACTGTCAGGGCTGCATATTGGTGTTTGAAGCAGGAACAGGTATCCGGCTGCTGTAGGGGGTATGTGTGGAACAAGGCAGGGGGCTGATGGCTGCCCCTGGATGCCTTGGTGAGGGTGTGTTCCTTTTTCCCTAGAGCATGTAGTGAGGGGTATTGCAGCTGGTCCTTGGGCACACAGTCCTGTTGACCGTAGGGAATGGGAGACACCGCTTATTCTCAGACCCCTATTACACGAGTGGCTAGACGGAGTGAGGAAACCCTGGTGGTGTAATGGTTAAGTGCTACAGCTGCTAACCAAAGGGTCAGCATTTCGAATCCATCAGGCGCTCCTTGAAAACTTTATGGGGCAGTTCTAATCTGTCCTATAGGGTCACTATGAGTCGGAATCAACTCGACGGCACTGGGTTTGGTTTTTTTTTTTTTTTTTTTTTGGTTTAGATGAAGTGAATGTTACCACCAGCCCTCAGGTCTCTGGGGTAGGTGGCTGAGGTTCTGTGCTTAAGAGGCAGGGCCATGTCAAATGTCATAAGTCTGCAGCTCCCCCTTGGCTGATGAAGTTGAAAATGAGCTTCAGGTGTATGCCCTGCTGTTACGATAATGATGGCATGTGGTGTTGAATCAGCCCACACAGGTCTAAACCCACTGGCCCACTGCACACAGGTCTAGGCAGGATTAAAGGATTCTGCAAGTCTGCGGACCCCTTATGCCAGTGGCTCAGTGAAGGGGCAGGGCCTCCTGACTCACCCCGAGTTCCTGGCTTAGGGAGAGTAACAGTTGTTGAATACTGCCAGACAGGTTTCAGAGCAGAGCAGGGTGGGGGTGGGTGAGGGGAAGTAACCAGTTCTCCACTGTGAAACTCTGGGAGTAGAGTTTATTTTGCCTCCCAGTGCTAGGTTAGATGTTTGCACTTAACTTTTGCAGGTCCAGCGCCGCTTCCACCTAGCTCCAAAGGTGTGTGCAGACTCTCTGCTGCCCAGCTTCACCCAACATGGTGAGGTGCATCCCAAACACTACTGCTCACCTCAGCCTGCAGGCACAGAATGACCTAGTCAGCAGGGCACTGGCAACCTAACAACTGGCAACTCTTTGCTGTTTTTGAATTATCCCTCCTTCTCCCTGCCACTCAATCCAACTCTTCAGCTTTGTCTTTTATGATCAGGGCTTCTAGATTGTCATATATAATCAATTCACTTGTTTTTTCAGGTCTTTGTTGTAAGAGGGACAACAGGAAGAGTCTGACTATCCCAACATTTTGGCCACACCTCTTAGTTTCCTATTTCTGCTGTATCAAATTACCACTCATTTAACAAAATTTATTATCTTAGAGTTCTGAAAGTAAGAATTCTGAGATTGTTCTCACTGGGCTAAAATCTAGGTGTTCATAAGTTTCTCTTTCCTCTGGAGGCTCTGTAAGAGAGCTGTTTCCATGCCTTTCCACCTTTTAGAGGCTAACCACATTCCTTCACTCATGATCCACGTCTTGGTCTTCTAGTCTGCTATAATAGAAATACCACAAGTGGATGGCTTCAACAAAGAGAAGCTTATTCTCTCACAGTCCAGTAGGCTAGAAGTCCAAATTAAGGGTGCCGGCTCCAGGGGAAGGTTTTTGCTCTCTGTTAGTTCTGAAGGAAGGTTCTTGTGATGCATCAGTCTTCCCTTGGTCTGGGAGCATCTCAGCACAGGAACCTCAGGTCCAAAGGACACCCTCTGCTCCCAGCACTGCTTTCTTGGTGGTATAAGGCCCCCCTATCTCTCTGCTCATTTCTCTCTTTCATATCTCAAAGAGATTGGCTTAAGACACTATCCAAACTTGTATATCTCATCAGTATATCTGCCACTAATCCATCTCATTTCATCATAGTGATAGGATTTACAACACAGGGAAATCACATAAAATGATGGACAATCACACAATACTGGGACTCATGGCCCAGCTAAGCTGACAGACATTTTTGGGGAACACAATTCAATCCATGACAATCCACTTCCTCTTTTTTCAAAGCCAGCAATTTTGAGCTGAGTCCTTCTCACACTGCTATCTCTGATTATCTCTTCCTCTTCCCTCTCCCACTTTTAAGGCCCTTGGGATTACAATGAACCCACCTGGATAATTTAGGATACTCTTTCTTAAGGTCAGCTGATTAACAATTTTAATTCCATGTACAATCTTAATTCTCCTTTGCCATGTAACTTAACATATTCACAGATTCCAGGGATTGAGACAAGGACACCTCTGGAGAATCTTTTTCCTGTCTTCCGTATTGATATTTTGTAAAACCATGTCTGTTCAACACGCAGACATCAAGGCCAGCTCCTGGCAACACAAAAACCTAATTGATAGTGCCAGATCAGCTCCCAGATGCCAAAAAATATTCTGTTTCTTCTTCTAGGATATTTGTACTCAGGTCTCTTCCCTTTGAGTTAATTCATCTCACTGTACTATGACTTTTTGTTTAACTGTATCTATTTACAAACTTCAATAAAATTAAAAATATCTCTACTGCAGTAAAAAATGTATTAAAATAATTCATTAAACAGTACAAATTTGCAATGACTATAGTGGCTATTGCGCCAGTCTGCCTCAACAAAGGTCTCCCTTACCCTCTCTGGCCCGGTATTTCCCCAAGCATGAGGTCCTGCATTAGATTGATCCCTCCTAATGGTTTGTCCAAAGGAAGTGAGTCAGACAATGTTTTGTTGTGATCCATAAGTTTTACATTGGCTAATTATTGGAAGTAGACCACCAGACCTTTTTCCTAGTCTAATTTTTAACCTTGGGCAGTAACTTAACTTTACTAAGATCCAGTTTCATCAAAAGTCAGTGGGAGCTAAAAATAACATTATCTTCATGAATCTGCTTCGATGAAATCATACAAATAGACTGTTAGGAATGATATAGCTCACTCAGTAATTTCTCAATAAATATTTTTTAAATAATTTTTATTGTGCTCTAAGTGCAAGTTTACAAATCAAATAGGTCTCTCACAAAAAAACTTATATACACCTTGCTGCATACTCCCAATTGCTATCCCCCTAATGAGACAGCCCGCTCTCTCCCTCCACTCTCTTTTTTCATGTCCATTTCACCAGCTTCTAACCCCCTCCACCCTTTCATCTCCCCTCCAGGCAGGAGATGCCAACATAGTCTCAAGTGTCCACCAGATCCAAGAATCACACTCCTCACCAGCGTCCCTCTCCAACCTATTTTCCAGTCCAATCCATGTCTGAAGAGTTGGTTTCAGGAAAGGTTCCTGTCCTGGGCCAACAGAAGGTCTGGGGGCCATGACCACCAGGGTCCTTCTAATCTCAGTCAGACCATTAAGTCTGGTCTTTCTATGAGAATTTGGGGTCTGCATCCCACTGCTCTCCTGCTCCCTCAGGGGTTCTCTGTTGTGTTGCCTGTCAGGGCAGTCATGGGTTGTAGCCGAGCACCATCTAGTTCTTCTGGTCTCAGGATGATGTAGTCACTAGTTCATGTAGCCCTCTCTGTCTCTTGGGCTCGTAATCACCTTGTGTCCTTGGTCTTCTTCATTCTCCTTTGATCCAGGTGGGTTGAGACCAATTGATGCATCTTACATGGCTGCTTGCTAGCGTTTAAGACCCCAGATGCCACTCTTCAATGTGGGATGCAGAATGTTTTCTTAATAGATTTTATTGTGCCAACTGACTTAGATGTCCCCTGAAACCATGGTCCCCAGACCCCTGCCCCTGCTACGCTGGCCTTTGAAGCATTCAGTTTATTCAGGAAACTTCTTTGCTTTTGGTTTAGTCCAATTGTGCGGACCTCCCCTGTATTGTGTGCTGTCTTTCCCTTCACCTAAAATAGTTCTTATCTACTATCTAAACCCCTCTCCCTCCCTCCCTCCCTCCCATAATGACAAAAGAATGTTTTCTTCTCAGTTAACTATTTCTCAAGTTCTTATAATAGTGGTCTTATACAATATTTGTCCTTTTGCAACTGACTAATTTCACTCAGCATGTCTTCCATGTTCCTCCATGTTATGAAATGTTTCACAGATTCCTCGCTGTTCTTTAACGATGCATAGTATTCCATTGTGCGAATATACCATAATTTATTTATCCGTTCATCTGTTGATGGGCATCTTGGTTACTTCCAGCTTTTTGCTATTGTAAACAGTGCTGCATAAACATGGGTGTGCATATATCTGTTTGTGTAAAGGCTCTTATTTCTCTAGGATATATTCCAAGGAGTGGGATTGCTGGATCCTATGGTAGTTCTATTTCTAGATTTTTAAGGAAGACCCAAATTGATTGCCAAAGTGCTTGTACCATTTTACATTCCCACCAGCAGTGTATAAGTGTTGCAATCTCTCCACAACCTCTCCAACATTTACTATTTTGTGTTTTTTGGATTAATGCCAGCCTTGTTGGAATGAGATGAAATCTCATTGTAGTTTTGATCTTCATTTCTTTAATGGCTAATAATCGTGAACATTTCTTCATGTATCTGTTACCTGAATGTCTTCTTTAGTGAAGTGTCTATTCATATCTTTTGCCCATTTTTTAATTGGGTTATTTGTCTTTTTGCAGTTGAATTTTTGCAGTATCATGTAGATTTTAGAGATCACGCGCTGATCGGAAATGTCATAGTTGAAAACTTTTTCCCAGTCTGTAAGTCTTTTCACTCTTTTGGTGAAGTCTTTGGATGAGCATAGGTGTTTGATTTTTAGGAGCTCCCAGTTATCTAGTTTTTGTTTTGCATTTTTAATAATGTTTTCTATACTATTTATGCCATGTATTAGGGCTCCGAACAGTGTCCCTATTTTTTCTTCCATGATCTTTACCTTTTTAGATTTTATATTTAGGTGTTTGATACATTTTGAGCTCAGTTTTTTTGCATGGAGTGAGGTATGGGTCTTGTTTCATTTTTTGCAATGGATATCCAGTTATGCCAGCACCATTTGTTAAAAAGACTGTGTTTTCCCCCATTTAACTGTTTTGGGGCCTTTGTCAAAAATCAACTGCTCATATGTGGATGGATTTATATCTGGATTCTCAATTCTGTTCCACTGGTCCATGTATCTGTTGTTGTACCAGTACCAGGCTGTTTTGACTACTGTGGTGGTATAATAGGTTCTGAAATCAGGGAAAGTAAGGCCTCCCACTTTGTTCTTCTTTTTCAGTAATACCTTATTTATCCGGGGCTTCTTTCCCTTCCATATGAAGTTGGTGATTTGTTTCTCCATCTCATCAAAGAATGCCATTGGGATTTGGATCGGAATTGCATTAAATGTATAGATCCCTTTTGGCAGAATAGACATTTTTATAATGTTAAGTCTTCCTATCGATGAGCAAGGTATGTTTTTCCACTTATGTAAGTCTCTTTTGGTTTCTTGCAGAAGTGTTTTGCAGTTTTCTTTGTATAAGTCTTTTACATCTCTGGTAAGATTTATTCCTAATTATTTTATCTCCTTGGGGGCTACTGTAAATGGCATTGATTTGGTGATTTCCTCTTCAATGTTCTTTTTGTTCATGTAGAGGAATCCAACTGATTTTTGTATGCTTATCTCGTATCCTGATACTCTGCTGAACTCTTCTATTAGTTTCAGTAGTTTTCTGAAGGATTCCTTAGGGTTTTCTGTGTATAAGATCATGTCACCTGCAAATGGAGATACTTTTAATACTTCCTTGCCAATCTAGATGCCCTTTATTTCTTTATCTAGCCTAATTTCTCTGACTAGGACCTCCAACACAATGTTGAGTAAGAGCGGTGATAAAGGGCATCCTTGTCTGGTTCCCAGTCTCAGTGGGAATGCTTTCAGGCTCTCTCCATTTAGGGTGATGTTTGCTGTTGGCTTTATATAAATGCCCTTTATTATGTTGAGAAATTTTCCTTCTATTCCTGTTTTGCTCAAGTTTTTATCATGAATAGGTGTTGGACTTTGTCAAATGCCTTTTCTGCATCAATTGATAAAATCATAGGATTCTTGTCTTTTGTTTTATTTATGTCATGGATTACATTAATTGTTTTTCTAATGTTGAACTATCCCTTCATACCTGGTATGAATCCCACTTGGTCATGGTGAATTATTTTTTTGATATGTTGTTGAATTCTATTGGCGAGAATTTTGTTGAGGATTTTTGTATCTAAGTTCCTGAGGGATATAGGCCTATAATTTTCTTTTCTTGTGGTGTCTTTATGTGGTTTTGGTATGAGGGATATGGTGGCTTCATAGAATGAGTTTGGTAGTATTCTGTCCTTTCTATGCTCTGAAGTACCTTTAGTAGTAGTGGTGTTAACTCTTCTCTGAAAGTTTGGTAGAACTCTGCAGTGAAGCTGTCCGGACCAGGGCTTTTTTGGGGTGGGGGGGGGTTTGATTGCCTTTTCCATCTCTTCTTTTGTTATGGGTCTATTTAGCTGTTCTACCTCTTTTTGTGTTAGTTTAGGTAGGCAGTGTGTTTCTAGGAATTCACCCATTTCTTCTAGGTTTTCAAATTTGTCAGAGTACGATTTTTCACAGAAATCTGATATGATTCTTTTGATTTTAGTTGGGTATGTTGTAATATCGCCCATCTCATTTCTTATTCAGGTTATTTGGTTCCTCTCCTGTTTTTCTTTTGTCAGTTTGGCTAGTGGTTTATCAATTTTGTTAGTTTTTTCAAAAAAACCAGCTTTTGGTCTTGTTAATTCTTTTCATTGTTTTCTATTTCTTTTAGTTCAGCTCTAATTTTTAGTATTTTTTTTTTTTTTTTTTCTGGTGCCTGTGAGTTTCTTTTGTTGCTCTCTTTCTATTTGTTCAAGTTGTGGGGATAATTCTTTGATTTTGGCACCTTCTTCATTTTGGATGTGTGCATTTATTGATATAAATTGACTTCTGAGCATTTCTTTCACTGTATCCCGGCGTTTTTACAGGAAGTGTTTTCATTCTCATTGGAATTTCTTTGTTCCATCCTTAATGCCTTCTATAATCCAGTCTTTTGTTTTGTTCAGTTTCCAAGTGTCTGATTTCTTTTCCCTGCTTTTTCTGTTATTGATTTCCACCTTCATGCCCTTATGGTTAGAGAAGATGCTTTGTAATATTTGAATGTTTTGGATTCTGCTAAGGCTTACTTTATGCCGTAATATGTGGTCTTCTAGAGAATGTCCATGTGCACTAGAAAAGAAAGTATACTTGGCTGCTGTCGGGCGGAGTGTTCTGTATATGTCTATGAGGTCAAGTTGGTTGATTGTGGCATTTAGGTCTTCCGTATCTTTATTGAGCTTCTTTCTGGATGTCCTGTCCTTCACCAAAAATGGTGTGTTGAAGTCTCCTACTATTATTGTTTTGTCAGAAATTAATAACTCAATAAATATTAACTGTCCTGATTTTTGTTATTGATTTTAATATTATTATTTTCTCTTTTAATTAATTTATTCAGGGTTACCAGAATTTGACTTATATTTCTACTTTCACTTTCTTTTTTCTCATGTTATTGACTATATTCATAGGTATATGCCTGTTTGAAAATAAAATTCAAATATCCCTTCATAGATTGGTTTGACAATCCTAGTATAATTATATAATTGTGTGGTTTGTCTATCTAACCACATTGCACATGCAAACAGGATGTGCCTCAAACTACCAGACAACTAGGAATGAGGCATGTACAACCACTGGCATCAACCATTCCATGAGTGCTACAGCCATCTGTGATCAAGACATTTACACAATATTGGCAAAGTGAAAGCCGCTATTATTATTTCTAGAAAGCAAACAGTAAACAGTAAAACAAATTCTCAAAGCAGATCTGCTTATTCTTCTCCAAACTACTCATATTCTTTCTAATATCACTGTACTGGCACATTGTGTTTCTGGTCAAATGTTGTCTTCATGTCACCACTGCCTCTGGCTACCACCATGTTACCCGGGACACCTGCATGGCTTCCGAGGCTTCTGCTCTGCCCCTGGGCCTCACTGGGCCTTGCTTCACTAATGGAAAGACGCCTGCACAGGATCTCCTGAGCCTCTGCCACTGGGCCCTTTTTGACCTATGCTGCTGCCTCCTACCATGCTACCCAGGCCAGAGTGGTTCTCTGTCTTGCTGCCGTGATACCAAGGCCTACCCTGCATGAGGGAATGTATTGTTCCCACCATGATGCCCAAAGAGGGAAGGAAGCAAATTACACCAGCCACACTCAGGTCTCTGTCCCGCAGGTACAACTGTTGCAGTACTTTAGTAGGAGGCACAAGCCTGCACAAAGACACTCAGGTCTCTCTCTATGGACCAGCAAGCCCACCATCCCTGTCTTCACTGTTATAACTCTCTCTTCTTAATATAGGGAGTTCTCAATGCAGGGACCCTGGGTCCAAAGGATGCACTCCACTCTACGCTCTTTTTGATGGTAGTGAGGGGCCCCAGAACCTCTGTGGATTTGGCCCTTATATAAGCCTAACAGAATAGGAACAACAACCAATCTCCTAGTTGGACCACAAAGGGCACAATCTCATTAAGTGAATTTTCAATCCACTAGTTTTGTAGTAAATCTACTAATACCTTGCAAAATTTTGGCCCAGACAATCATTTTGTGAAATTACAAGACCAGGGCTAGAAAAGCCATATAAAAGTGATTCATTGCGCGGCAATAATTCAGCCCATTTTCTTAACCCTTAACCAGTTCATAAGCAGAGCTGTAACAAATCAATTAGTTAATGCTTATTATATTTTGATTATGTAGCACAGCATCGTATAACCTCCCATATTGGAGCTCCTGAGTGGTGCAAACAGTTATACTGTATAATCTCCTGGAGCAGAGCCCCTGGGTGGTACAGTTAACATGTTCAGATGCTAACTGAAAAGACGGAGGTTCAAGTCCACCCAAAGGCACCTCGGAAGAAAGACCTGGTGATCTACTTCTGAAAAATCACCCATTAAAAACTCTACAGAGCACAGTTCCACTCTGACACACACAGGGTTGCCATGAGTCAGACATAACTCAATGGCAACTGATTTTTACTGTTTTCTGTTGCAAGATAAAGACATTGAAAAAAAAACTCTCATTACTGTACGTCAGTTCATAAGTCAACATATTCAGCTAAAGCAGAGAAGAAAGGAGATAATGAAATTATACTTATTTGATAGATCTGGTGCTTTATATTTATTCCATACCTGAAACCAAAACCAAACCCATTGTCATCAAGTCTATTCCAACTCATAGCGACCCAATAGGACAGAGTAGAACTGCCCCATGGAGTTTCCAAGGAGCTTCTGGTGAATTTGAACTGCTGGCGTTTTGGTCAGCAGCTGAGCTCTTAACGACTGCACTACCAGGGCTCCTTATTCTATACAGTAGCCCCTAAAAATAATCCTATGGAAGAGGCATTATGATGCCCCTTTTACAGATGATTAAACTGACGCTCAGAGAGGTTATATAACAGGCCCAAAATATATAACTAGAAAGTTTCAAGACTGGAAAAGTTCAATTCGGTCATGGCCTTTTGTTGGGTAAGACATGTCTAGAAGTCCACTCTATTCCCCACATCATTACCAGCTCTTTCTTGACGCATTAGTTATTGTGAAAGTTTAGGTTAACAGGATTGTGGACTAAGTATATTTTCTAGGTATGAGTTAAGTGCTTTATGCATCGTATCTCATTTAATACTAATAATATTATAAGGCAAGCATCATATTCAAAATAATCACATCCTGACTTTAGCATGTTGATAAAACAGGCCATTATCTTCAGAGATCAAATATCCTGAAATTTTAAAATAATCCTGTATGGAGGTGATAAATGAGGAGAGCATGTGGTCATCTGTATTCTTCCGAATGCTTTCCCACGAGCATTTCTGCAGCCTGAAGCTCAGGAATCCCTAAGGCTTTAGCCAGGTGCCTTGTATTTTATACCGGCAACAGAGGCATTGGTGGGGATCCGAACGGTGATCTGGGAACCAGAGGCTTAGAGTATTCCACACCTCCTGCACGGTGGCTCCTCTGATGCAGGTTAGTGCTACGACTCCTAGACTGAGTGCTTACAACCGGGGATGGTATGCGCTAATGCTTTCACTGTGGCCCACTTAATTTCTGTAATTTTAAAAACTATATCACAATCATACTATTTGGAAAGCACAGAAATTAAAGCACCTGGATTGCACTTGATAACATCATAACTATTCCTTTTATATTTTTCCATATACATTTTTTACAATTTGAAAAATATTGTTTATACGATTAGCATGATATCTAAGAGTGTTCCAGCTGTTATATTGTGTTCCATGGGAAATTTATTAGTTCTACAATAGTTCAGGATGCACATTGTGGAAAACCTTGCAAAATAAGCCCTTTGTGTTTACAGGGTCTCCTCCCAGCCCTTCTTTTTTAGTCATATTTTAGAATGATATCCACAAGGTATGGCAATGCTTCAAGGGACAAGACTAGCTCTCTGGCTCTCACTCCATATTGCCAAATTGACTAATAAAGGATTTTTCACTTTTACCCTGAGATTAATTTTCATTGCATTCCTACTGGTAATGAATATCATAAAGAGACATTGAGTGTATAATGTTTGAATGCATAGAAATTATAAAAATTTCATTTAAACTATGTATTAATTTCCAGTGAGAAAAAACATCCTTTCATGATTATATTGCACTAATGTATCTTTACCAAATTGTAATTATGAAAATAATATTACAGGTATTTCCCAGTGTAAGACAGGGTTCCATTCTGAAGACTCTGTCATAAGTCAGCTCTGATATAAGTAGAATATCTAATTTTTTAAAAAATATTCATTATTTTTGTCTCCTATTAACAGTATCTTTATAAATCCAATCTTTATTTGTCTTTGGGATTGGCAAGAGAATGATAACATCAACAAATTACGTGCTACAACGTTATATGTAGTACATATTACTAATAATAAGACGTACAAAGATAAAAAAAAAGGATAGTCAAAGGGCAGTTTGTTGTAACTCAAACATGTCTTAAGTCGGGGACAATCTGTACTAAGCTTTTAGGAAAGTTGAGTCTTAGTTAATACTCTGACTCTAAGGTAAATGGATGCATATATCTGATTCTATTAAATTCTCTATTCATGAATTTCTCTTTGGGGAAAAGTTTGTGTAGAGATAAAATTTATGTTTGATAACATACTAAATATAAATAATTTAATTAAACATTCTACATGCACTATCTTTTTTCATTTTTACAAAGTAAGACAGTTACCCATTTTAAATACACTAACCTGAGACACACAGTTTATAAGAGAGGTGCCTAACTTCACAGAACTCACAGTTGCTCCAGTGAGCTCCAGCAGATTTCCCAGACTGAGATGCACTAGGAAGAAAAGGCGAGCGATCTACTTCTGCAAAGTCAGCCAAAGTGAACCCGATGGATGGCAATAGTCCGATCAACAACCGATTATGGGAATGGCGCAGGACTGGGCAGCATTTTGCCCGGGGTAGCCGTGTGTTAGGTGACTTAATGGCATCTAACAACAGCGATGTGTTTGAGGGTCCATTCTTCATTTATGCTGTTTGTTTTATTCAAAAAGGTTTTTTTTTCTTTATTTATGTTGTCTGTTTTATTCAAAAAGTTTTGTCATTATTAAGATAATAATTGGAACAAAAAACTGGCTGGCAAGCCCAAAATAACTGTGGGGAGTTTACTTTCATGACCAGGATTTTGGACCCATGCTTCCTACTTTTGAGACCAGGGAAAAATAAATAATCTAACCCTCCAGTCCTTCATCTGCAAATCTGAAACAGTGACAGTTTACCTCATTTAATTGTTGTGACATTCCATGAGGAAATGCACATCCAGGGTTAACATAGGACTGGGGACATTGTTTGCTACAGTTATAAAAATCCTTGTTATGTCTGAGTTACTCCATCTATACCATGCAGATGTGAAGTAAGAGTCATTTTGGCTTGGAATTGTTTTGGATTGAATTGAAGAAATGAACATACTAGTGCCAGGCCAGAATATTGGACAGGTGGGTATGTAACATAGAGTGTACCTTTGAGAAAGGGGAAGCTTTGCTAATTCTGGGAACTCCACATTGAGGTAGACAGAAAAATGTGACAATGAATCTAAAAGTACTCTGAGCTCTCTGCAATTACCCATTTTATACAACTAGAAAATAAATGGGAATACGTTTTTATCCTCTTTTAAATTGTACAGAAATATTATAGACAACTAGAACTTTATCTGACCTACATACCCTCTTGTACTTTGGTAGTGTGGAATTACACAGAATTGAGTTCACTTGGGAACAACTGCCTTTTTGATGTGAAATACGGATAATATTTTCTCTTTTTACCTGCTATTTTAAAAAATTTTGATTGAATTTTGAGACATTATTGAATTGTGGCAAGTTTCATGGTATCTATTACAATTCTTATAACACATTGAATATTAAAGGCATGAGAACACATTGTAAAATTAATAATCAAGTAACCTAATAGCCTTGGAATAATTAAATTTACCATGGTCATGAGTGTTTCCTCTATGTTCAAAATAAATTCATAGAAGGTAGACAGACAGAGGGCAGACAGAAAAATCTCAAGGAACACAGAAAACATGTCACTTATGCTGAAAAATGAAGACTGATATGTAATGATATTTTTGTTCTTTGGTATGAAATAAGTAACATTACATTACATGTGAGTTATGGGAAAATACTAATTTTACTTTCAAAATATTTTGGTAGGAAACATCTATGTATGGCCAATAACAATATAATAATGATAATAATCAATAACTTTTTAGAGCTATCTTCTTGTGCATGCATTCTCCAATGTACTTATATACATTTTATTTTGTAGTTATCAAATAATCCTATAGTAGATACTATTATGTCATCTCATTTTGCACATAATGAAACTGAGGTTTAAGCATATTGCTCAAATTTATCCAACTACTAAACAGTGGCATAGGTATTCAAACTCCAGAAACCTGGCCATTAAATATGTACTTCTATGTTCAGACAACCTTCAGATGAATACAGCTACCAGTTTAAATGTTTATTATTAGATTAGTCATGTAACTTTTCTGAACTTCGTAATTTATGCTGATTAAATGTGAAATATACATATATTTCACATTATATGAACTGTTTGTCCAGCGAATAGAATGCTTGATATGATAATATTTTCAAATACAGTTAATTTAAAATAATTTCATCTTAAATTTAAATCTACAGAAGACTTTCAAAATCATATTCATTGAATCTTGGCATCTGAGAAACATTGGAAAGCTGCCCTTAAGCTCAGGGCCTTAGCAGGTGGTTATCAAATCGCCAAAGCAGAGAATGAGCCCCGCTGGAAACAAATGAAACCAGTGCTCCAGTACAGCTGTCTACCAAAGTCTGCGAATTTTCCCAGTCTAGAAACAAGGAGAGTGGCTCATAGGAAAGTAAGTGACCTTCCCCAAATATCACACATATTTGTGAACAAAATATGGACAGGTCTTTAGAGTTCTGACTCCTAGTCTTCATGTTATTTAAGCAACTCGTAACTTGTATGTCTATACCCAGTGTGCCCTGACCCAGGGCCGGCTTAAGTGAATGAACTTTGCGTGTCAGGACCTCCAGTTCAGCGGCAGCCAGAGACACAGACCTGTCCATCCACCCAATGCAGTGAGAAACGCTAACAAAGAAAATAGATTAGAAAAGGAAAATGTTTCCTTAAAAATAGAAAGTCATATGAATTTAAAAAGTAATAGGAAAACACAGCTTACCTGAAACTAATAGGAAAGTGAATACATTATTTAAAAAAAAAAAAAATCTACAGACACAGACTACTTTACACCTATGTTTTAGTGGCCTTTAAGGACACTGATTGTCCCTATTTTGTTTAAAGAAAAAAATCAGAGACTACAAATTAAAAGATGAACTATATATATTTTTTATAGCAATACATTTTGTGAGTTTAATATGTTTAATATTCATGCATGCAAAGACAGTACAATGTAATATTAAATCAACAATGATCATAGATTCAAACAACTTATATACCAATAACAAGTTGTTTGATCCAAATAACATTGAAATTGTTTAAAATGGTAGCCTATTAATGAAATGCAGAACATTAATATTAAATTATTAATATCATATAAGTATCCCAAATATATGTAATATAAAATGCAAAACTTCAGTCCAAAATAACAAAAATGTCAAATATATAAAATCAACTGGAGAAGATATTCACAATGCATATAAATACAAGTTATAAAGATATATAAATTAAATATATAATTAAATATATAAATTACAAAATACATGAGAAATTCTTTAAATTATTAAGAAAAAGCCAAACAATCTAGAAACCATGAATTAGAGATATTCACAGTTTGCAGAAGAAATCCAAGAGGTCGATGAATAGATTAAAAGAGTTTCTGCCATGTAACTTAAGTGACATGCAATTTAAATTTATTTTCACACTTACATGATTGCTGTTAATTATCGCATCTAACAGTAAAATATGTGGAGGAATTATCACACAAATTGACAGTTGACTGGAGTGTAAAAGGTGGAGATGCAATTATCTTAAACCCAAAATATTCTAGTGAAATATTTACTTGAGAAAATATTGCCACATGCACAAGGATATGGGTTATATTAACAAAAGATTGGAAAGAAGCTAAGTATTCTTAAATAAACATTATATATATATACATCTATATTTATATATATAAATTGCATATATATGATGTAATAAAATTTGGCAGTAGTTAAAAATACATTAAACTGAATATATATTTCACTCAAAATATATGTATTTGAGGGAACAAAGCATAAAAGAATGATATGCTCACTATTATAGCATATTTATATCAATTTTGAAAAATGGAACATCTACATATTTTATTGATATGAAAGTCAATGTTGGTATATACTAAGAATCAAAAAATTTTAATATGTATTAAAGGTGTGAAGATCATAGACCATTCACAAAATTTGCAATGTTTTGCAAATAAATTACAGAAAAACTGAAAAAAGATTTACTACACCACAGATTATGAATGAAGTCCAAACATAATACTGTTGGTAATCCTGAATTCACAGCTCTCTTTGACAATTTGAATTTGTGAGCAAAAGATACCACCTACCTAAGTATAATAGGTGAATCCATTTACATGTGCATCCATTCCTACCACCAAAAATACTTAGACGTAAAAGAAACGGAAGTTATAGGTTCTAGTGAAAAGAGGAGCTATTCTGAAAGTGAATGAGTACCTGTATATTTTACCTGTGGGAGATGTTGGACCTCAGGTTCATTATATGAGAATATCATCTGGATAAGTCATAATCAATGGATTAGTTTTTGTCTTCTACTTTTAGAAGTATAAGATTATTGATGTCCAAATTTATGTGAAAATTGCATGCAATACAAATTATGTTCATTTATGAAATTATTAACTTTTTTGAATGGATAAAACCCAAACACCTGTGCTGTCAAGTCAATTCTGACCCTATAGGACAGAGTAGACCTGCCTCATTGAGTTTCCAAGGAGTGGTGGTGAGTTTGAACTGCCAACATTTTGGTTAGCTGCCGAAAGCTTAACCACTGTGCCACCAGGGCTCCCTTAGAATGGATATATTATATATTAAATTAAAATCAGCAGCATTGTTTGAGAACATAATACATAAAAGTTTAAATGTTGAGGGGGTTCTAAACTTAATGAGATGTAGGCACCATGATCAGGAAAGCAAGTCATGATAATATAAATGATATGGCGATGGGTACAGTAGTATCTGTGGTGGCTGAAAGCCTAGTGTGTTTAGAGCACAGGCTGCATGTAAGTGTGGAATAGAGAATTTTTGCTTTTGTTTTTTCCCCATCAAACTTAGTTTTATCAGTTGTAATTTATTTGTCTTGATATTGAAGAAAATCATGTGAGAATCCATTAAGCAAATATCTAAAACACATGCAAAAGTAATAACTATAGGCATATCACCTCAATACCTACTAAAGTGCATAAATCTGAATTTCCTTCAATATAGAAATACCCAAAGTGTAAAGAACTCAGATTGCATAAGTAATATTTCTTAACACCATGAGTAAATTACGTGTGGCATACTGACAAATTATTAAAAAACAATAGAGGTGTAAGTTGTACTACTGTACATGTATGTTATCTAATTTTGTGTGAATAAAAAATAATGTATAGTAACAGCAGAGATGGATAGTACTATGCTATGGCAAAAATCTTGTTTGTAAGTGAAAGATTAAAGTAGCAATTAGCCCTCCAAGTCTGAGATTTCCCAAGTCATTTGATCAAGTTTTCATAAAGATATGTACAAGCTTCCTTTAAAAAAAAAAAAAAAATTTTTTTTTTTTTTCCTTTTAAACAAATCTTATTTCTGCATCATTTTACATCTTTCAGGCACCAGTAGAGCCATGGTCAATGCAAACGGCACCACAGGAATAAACTTCATTCTTCTAGGGCCTTTAACCACACACAGATCCACCTATTCCTGTTTGCCATGGTGCTTATGATCTTCATCACCTCACTGATGGGCAACACCCTTATGATCATTCTCATTCATGTGGACCCTCAACTCCACATGCCCATGTACTTCCTGCTTAGCCAGCTTTCTTTCATGGAGATGATGCTGGTCTCCACCATCGTTCCCAAAATGGCAGCCAACTACCTGATGGACACGAGGTCTATCTCTCCCACTGGCTGTGGAGTCCAGATCTTCCTGCTTCTCACTCTGGGAGGGAGTGAATGCTTCCTCTTAACGGCCATGTCCTATGACCGCTATGTGGCCATATGTCACCCACTGTGCTACCCCATTCTCATGAGTCAGAAGCTCTGTTTACTCATGACGTCAGGTTCCTGGCTCCTGGGAGGGATCGATGGGCTGATGCAGGCTGGTGCCACTTTGAGCTTCCCTTACTGTCACTCATGGGAAATCAATCACTTTTTCTGTGAAGCACCATCACTGGTACGCCTTGCCTGTGCTGACACCACGATTTTTGAGTTTTTCATGTATGTCTGCTGCATTCTGATGCTCTTGATCCCTTTGTCTCTCATTTTGGCCTCATACAGTCTTATCCTGGCTGCAGTGCTCTGCATGCGGTCAGCTGGAGCTGGGAAAAAAGCCTTTAAGACCTGCTCCTCTCACCTGGTGGTTGTGGGACTCTTCTATGGCACCATCATGTTCATCTACATGAGGTCCAAATCTAACGATTCAGAGGACCATGATAAGGTGGTCTCAGTGTTTTATACCATCTTCACACCTGTCTTGAACCCCCTTATATACAGTGTGAGAAATAAAGAAGTCAAGGGTGCCTTGAGGAGGTGGCTGGAGAGACATTTTATGTGATATCAATGCTGAGCATAATTTGCCAAAAGGGCAGCAACCAAACTGGATACAGGTTACATTTCTAAAATATTGTTTTGCTATTTTGTTCATCCCATTTAAATTCTTCTTTTTGTGTTATCAAGTTATTTTGCTCTTACTTTGCCAATCTGGCTCCATTGTTCCTATATGATTGTTTTTATATATGGTAAACTAATTAAAAATTATATTTGTCCTCCTGTTATAATTTGCAATGGTGTTTTTGCTCTGAAATTAGGGCTCTGGCAATAAGTATGAGTGACTGAGTTTCTAAATAGCATATGATAAGTGTATAATTTGTATTTTTTGATAAATAATGGAAATCATTAATTTTGATGGGGATAATACCTTTTGAAAACTAAATGTAGATCCTAAATCACATAATGAAGATAAAATAAATTCAAATGAAATAAGGACCCAATGTGACCATCAAACATAAAATACGTAAGAAGACATCAAGAAATATTTGCAAAATGTTGCTGTGGGAAGATTTGTTAAAGAAACTTCCAGACAGAATATAAAAATGCTAACTGGCTTTTCATGACCTATGTTAAAACATAAGAGTAGAGAGATGAGCTGAAGAAAAAAATATATTGTGTACAAAGGAGTCAGTACACAGTGGATTCAAAAATAAAACTTTCTTTCAGCAAAGAAGTCTCAAATTAAGAAAGGGCCTCAGGCCAAAGATCCAACACAAGTTGTGACTCTAAAATCATTTATTAAGGCTTCAGGACGATTTAAGACACTGTACCTTAAATAAACACCCAACGAGACAAAAGACCTTCTATAAATCTTGAGAGTCTTGTAGATTCTCTTTAGTTAAAAATATATAGGACTACTAAAATGTTTCAGGGCACTGTAGTGCAGCAGAGTCACAGGAAGCTCAAGGTTGGTAGTTGTAGGTTTTGTCTAATGGAGTAAATTCCAGTAAGATTCATGGAAAACTCACAATGTTTGCAAGCATGTTTTTCTGACAGAAATATCACTAGTTTGGTCTAAGGAGTAAGCTGATTGAGGTGACTACTCAGTTTTCTCATGGTAGAGCAAGGGTGACTCAGAAAGCAGAGGCAAAAATCATGTAGAATAATTCCCAGAGAATCACACTGAATCTTAGTTAAGGAGCTGGCAACAATTTCTACCAGAATTTTAGAATTGCAAGTGACTGTATGCTACCCCATTCCCTATTTTAAGAAATGTCTTAAGAGTAATTGTGTTGGTGCAATTATATAATCCCCATGCTGTGACAAAGAGAGAAACCAAGACTTCTAGTGCACATCCCCAGCTGAGAGCCCAGCCAAATTCAAAGCCATTTTTTTCAGTCCTTGGTGGCACATCATGCAAGTGTATCTTTCAGCTCCCAGTTGAGCCACTTCCACTGATGAAGCGTGGAGTAGAGATGAGCTGTCCCTGATGAAACCTGTTGAAATTGCAAATTCATTTGCAAAATAAATAATTGTTGTTTTAAACTGCTGTGCTTTGTGAATACACACACACACACACGCATACACACATATACACACACTGGAATAGTGCTCAGGTGAATATATGTGTTATCTAAAACCCATAATAAAGATATGAACTACATTTGAATAAAAGGGGTTATAATTCTCTTTCCCTACTTCATATAATCTGGAACCATTGTTCTGAAAATAATATTATTATCTGTTTAGAATTATTTTATATTACAGAGAAGTCTTACCACTTCGGCTTTGATTAAAGTTTTAAGATGTTCTAGAAGTGAAAAATCAAAAACAATGTGGTTGAGGAAAACCACTTAGATTTTTCTGTGAGAAGGCTAGGGGTTGCCGTCTGGGATCAGTCAACTAAGAACATGTACCTTGGGTAAGTTAGCTTCTCTGATATACAGCTATTCTGTCTATAAAAACAGCATTCCTAAAATTAAAAATATATGTATTATCAAGATTAATTTAAGTTAGTAATGTGAAAATAACATGACAGAGACTTCAGTGCCTGGAAACATGGCAGATGAGGTATCATAACCAACACACAGAGCTAGTTGAACAGATAGATAGACAGACTTGGAAACAGATTATAGGCATGTGGATCTAAGTTTTTCTTTCATGCATTAAAGAACTGCATATATATACCACAGACACACACATACACAAATAAAAACAGTAATTAGAAAAATAAGGCAGAAGGAAGTAGCTTCTTTACCAGAATATTAGTCAAAGGAAATAAAAAAACAATGCTGTATCAACTTTCATGGCTCTGTGTTTCATGGACAACAGGAAATAAACTACAAGGCCCCTAAAGGTGAGGATTCAGAAGAACTCTGAATAAACCAGGGAATGTAAGGGACAACACAATTCTGTCTGAGTTAGCTAGAAATTAACCTCCCAGCTCCTCAAGTAGGTCCAGGAAATCTGCAGAAAATTTTTTCTCAGTGAATGGCACCAAGTAGAGTGGCTGAGAACTCGGTCAAGAACTTGTAGGTCACATAAAAAGCCCATAATTGTCTGCTGGAGAGAGAGGTCCCATGGAGCAGCATTGCGGCACTAGACACGGGAGTGAAGAAGTATTCTTGGACATCCAGCCCAATAGGTTTTCAGATGACTCCAGCCAGTATCTGACTGCAACTTCAAAATGGACATTCTAGCAGAGAACCAACCCACTCAACCCAGAATCCTGGGGAGATAATAACTTATTGTTTTAAACTGCCAAGTTTTGTGGTGTTTTGTTAGACAGCAATAGCTGTGAAGATATGAGTTAAAATATATAATACCTTTTATTGTTTGAGTAGATGAAGTTGTAATAAAATTAGTTTTTGATTAATTAAGTGTATGGTACATTGTCCTAGATTATCACTAAACATAAAGAAGTAAAGTGCATATTGTCTTAAATGACACAAAGAAATTGTGAAAGGCAAAAAAATAATCAATCCAAAGAAGACAGGAATGAGATGAAGGGGGGACACAGAGAAGATAAGTAACTAAAAATCACTACCTTGAATAATATAAAGTTTTTTTTAATTTAAAATAAAAAAAACTAATAAGCTGAAAAACATAAGTTTTTCAGCAAACGTAAATAGACTAAATATTCCGAGCAAAGAATCTAGACTGGAGAAAACCTTTTCGTATTTTAATTGTTGTTGTTCGGTTCCTTCATGTGGGTTCCTACTCAGAGCGACCCTATGTGCATCATAATGAAACACTGCCCCATTTTGCCCCAACCTAACTATCATTTCTATGTTTGAGCCCATTATTGCGGCCACTGTGTTAATCCCTCATTTTTGCTGACCCTCTACTTCACCAAGCATGATGTCCTTCTCCAGGGACTGGTTCCTCCTTATAATATGTCCAAATTACATGGGACGAAATCTCGCCATCCTCGCTTCTAAGGAGCATTCTTGCTGTACTTCTTCCAAGACAAATTTGACCATTCTTTTGACAGTCGATTTTATATTCAATATTTTCCACCAACACCGTGATTCTAAGGCATCGATTCTTCTTTGGTCTTCCTTACTCGTTGTCCATCTTTCACATGCAGAAGTGGCAAAAGGCAACTGAAAATACAATGGCTTGGGTCAGGTGCACCTTAGTCCTCAAAGCGACATTTTTGCTTTTTAACACTTTAAAGAGGGCTTTTGCAGCCAATTTGCCAAATGCAATACATCCTTTGATTTTTTGACCGCTGCTTCCACTGGAGTTAATTGTAGATCAAAGTAAAATTAAATCCTTGACAACGTCAGTATTTTCTCCATTTATCACGATGTTGGTTACTGGTCCAGTTTTGAGGATTTTTGTTTTCTTTATTTTGAGGTGTAATTCATACTGAAGGCTGACGTCTTTGATCTTCATCAGCAAGTGCTTCAAGTCCTCTTTACTTTCAACAGGCAAGGCTGTGTGTTCTGCATATTGCAGGTTGTTAATGAGTTTTTCTCTAATCCTGATGCTGCCTTCTTCATATAGTCCATCTCAGATCATTTGCTCAGCATACAAATTGAATCAGTATGGTGAAAGGATACAATCCTGATGCACATCTTTTCTGATTTCAAACTAAGCAGTGTCCCATTGTTGTGTTCCAGTTACTGCCTCTTGGTCTATGTAGAGAATCCGCATGAGCAAAATTAAGTGTCCTGGAATTCCCACTCTTTGCAATGTTATCCAAAATTTGTTATGATCTACTCAGTCAAATGCCTTTGAATAGTCAATAATTAACACAGAAAGATCTTTCTGTTCCACAGTCAGCCCCTGGCCTTGTTCTGACTGATGAGATTGAGCTTTTCCTTTGTCTCTTTCCACAGATGTAGTCGTTTTGACTTCTGTGTATTCCATCTGGCGAGGGCCATGTGCATAGTTGCCGTTTATGTTGGTGAAAAAAAGGTATTTGCAATGAACAAGTCATTGGTCTCGCAAAACTCTATCATTCAATCTCCGGCATTGTTTCTATCACCAAGGCCATATTTTCCGACTACCAATTGTTCTTCGTTGTTTCCAACTTTCACATTCTAATCACCAGTAATTACCAATGCATCCTGATTGCACGTTCAATCAATTTCAGACTACAGAAGCTGAAAAAAATCTTCAATTTCTTCAACTTTGTTCTCAGTGGTTGCTGCGTAAATTTGAATGATAGTCATATTAACTGGTCTTCCTTATAGGCCTATGGATATTATCCTATCACTGACAGCACTGTACTTCAGGATAGACCTCGAATTGTTCTTTTTGACGATAAATGTAACACCATTCCTCTTCAAGTTGTCATTTCTGGCGTAGTAGGCTATGTGTTGTCCAATTCAAAATGGCCAATACCAGTCCATTTCAGCTCACTAATGCCTAGGATATCGATGCTTATGTGTTCCATTTCGTTTTTGAAGATTTCCAATTTTCCTAGATTCATACTTCGTATATTTCAGGTTCCAAGCATTAGTGGTATTTTCAATTGCCTCATATGCATGTGAAAGATGGACAATGAATAAGGAAGACTGAAGAAGAATAGATGCTTTTGAATTGTGGTGTTGGCAAAGAATATTTAATATACCAAAAGAACAAACAAATCTGTCTTGGAAGTAGTACAGCCAGAATGCTCCTTAGAAGCCAGGATGGTGATACTGCATCTAACATACTTTGGCCATGTTGTCAGAAGAGATCAGTCCCTGGAGAAGGACATCATGCCTGGTAAAGTACAGGGTCAGCTTTTAAAAGAGGAAGACCCTCAATGAGATGGATTGACACAGTGTCTGCAACTATGGGCTGAAGCATAACAACGAGTGTAAGTATGGCACGGGGCCGGACAGTGCTTCTTTCTGTGGTACATAGGATCGCTATGAGTCGGAAGCGACTCCACTGCACCTAACAACAACAACAATAAACATCTTTCTGGTATTCTCAGCTTTTAGCCAAGATCCACTGGACATCAGCAATTGTATCCCTCCTTCCGTGTCATTTTCTTTATTTTTTTTCTTTCAAATCAGGATTTTTCTATTTTAATATTTATTTAACCACAACTTATTTTTAAAAAAGAAAAGAAAAGAAAGGGAACATATATCTGTGTACCCAAAGCCTAGCACACAGAGCACATGTTTCTTGTAGATCAGAGTCATTATACATGGTTGTCTGCCCAATGGATCAGAATCAAGTCATACAGAAATACAGCTGTATATGGCTTCATTATGTCATATCTTCTTTGACAAGACAAGTGATGGGACTTACCGTTGTGCCAGTTGGGTAGTGCTCACATAGTTCATCTGAAGAGTTAGTGTTTCTTACTCTTTGGTCTGCCATCCCAATGATCCAGATCTTTCTTCATTATAATACCCTGATTCCATTATCCTTTGAAATCCTTCCACTGGCTATATACTTACATATTCACATTTATCTCTCTAGGTTTATAGTCTCAGTCTTCCTCAATACATTTAATCAATTAATATATAAAAACAGAACCACCGTGGCCAGAAGTAGAACTGAAGTTAATGTAACAGTGGTTAAGAATTTCAACCTAGGTTTACATTCCTACCCATTACTATCCACAGGACTCTGGATGTGATAATAGCACCTACTTCATGGGGTTCATACGGGCATGGAATGAGCAATGTATGAAAAGTACTTGGTACTGTTCCTGACAGTGCACAATAAATGTTGTAATTATAATTAACAATGCACATGTTATAATTGTTATTATGTGATAGCAATGATGGAAATAACAGTAATTCCCAAATGTTATCAGGTAGATATTTTGATTTTTCTCTTTTTTTTTTAAATTATGCTTTAGATGAAGGTTTACAGAGCAAATTAATATCTCATTAGGCAATAAATACACATACTGTTTTGTGACATTGGTTGCCAACCCTACACCATGTCAACATTCTACCCTTGTCAACCTTGGGTTCCCCATTATCAGCTTTCCTGTTCCCTCCAGCCTTCTCATCCTTGCCCCTGGGTTGGTGTGCCCATTTAGTCTTGATTTGTTTTACGGGTCTGTCTAAATTTTGGCTGAAGGGTGAACCTTCGGAGTGACTTCAGTACTGATTTAAAAGGACACTTAGGGGCCATACTCTCGAGGTTTCTCCAGTCTCTGTCAGACCAGTAAGTATGGTCTTTTTTTGTAAGTTATAGTTTTGTTCTGCATTTTTCTCCAGTTCTGTCCTGGACCCTCCTCTATTGTGATCCTTGTCAGAGCAGTCGGTGGTGGTAGCTGGGCACCATCTAGTTATGCTGGACTCAGTCTGGTGGAGGCTGTGGTAGTTGCGGCGCATTAGTTTCCACATCCTTTTCTGAATCGGCTTGAATTTCTGGCAGTTTCCTGTTGATATACTGCCGCAGCCATTTTTTAATTATCTTCAGCAAAATTTTACTTGAGTGAAATTTTAAGGAGGCATATTTAAATATAAAGACAAAGAATATATGAAATTTAAAAGGTCAAAAAGATACGTAAGACAAATATTAATTAAAAGGAAATATGGTTTAGCTATAAAATATTAAACAAAGCAGATTTTAAGAAAAAAAAAAACTCTAGATATGAAGATGCTCACACACACCATATAAGACAGGCTCTATTTTTTTTTGGATTATTAGCTTGGAGTCCTGGTGGTGCAGTGGTTAAAAGCTGACACTTATCAAAATGTTGGCAGCTCAAATCCACCAGCTGCTCCTTGAAAACCCTACAAGGCAGTTCTGCTTCGCCCTATAGGGTTGCTATGAGTTGTAATTGACTCAACATGATTGGTTTTTATTTTTTCATATTAGCCAGCATGTTTTGTAATGCTCCTTGGTTTTCAGATACTTTCACTGACTTTATTTGACTCTATACCAAGGAGAACTACATTTCCCAAGATCCTTTGCCAGCATATTTCTTGTAGGAAATCACAATGTAAGACTGTCAGAAGATTAGAAAGGCTATAGGACAGAAGTCAGCAAATTTCTCCTTCTCTCTTTCCCCACTTCAACTATAGTTCCTGGAAGTAACCGTGGCTCGCCATGATTTCACTTTGAATAAATAGCCACTCTCTTCATGGTTTCAAATATTGTCTGCTGGTCCTCACCTTGGTTCTGGGTTCTGCATGAGGGCCCCACCCATGGGGTCCTGGAAGCCATCTTGTCCTGCTGTTTGACGGTTTCCTGGGTGTTGGGAGCCACATACTGATGGGAGTCTCTAGGTTGATTCAGCTTCCCTTGTTTGGTTCCTTCATTCCTTCATCTCCTATTGAAGTACTTATCTGAATTCTGTTCTCTCTTTTGAAATAAGTAGTGATCTCTCTCCTGATAACTGATTTTTAGATGAGGAAATTAGGCTTAGAAAAAAGTTTTTGAAAGAGACAACCTACTGGAGACATTTTCTTCTCATGATGATGGAAGAAACAATAGAGAAATACGAAAATATAATATCGCTGAAACTCTAGGCTTGGAAGTGGTATACAGACACTTTCAGCCACATGCTATTGAGCAAAGTTTATCAAATCACTAGGTTAACGCGTGATGGAGTGAAGAAGTGTGCTCCTCATGTGATCAGCAGAAGGCAGTAAATACTTGTCAAATGATAGTCTCTTTATCACAGACTCCAAACACCATGGGCAGAAAGTTAGTTGAAAAAACTCTTTAGCAACCATAAGAGTATATTCCACAATTATCATGGCAGATAGGAAACCCTGGTGGCGTAGTGGTTAAGTGCTATGGCTGTTAACCAAAAGGTTGGCAGTTCGAGTCCACCAGGCGCTCCTTGGAAACTCTATGGGGCAGTTGTACTCTGTCCTATAGGGTCGCTATGAGGCAGAATCGACTCAACAGCAGTGGGTTTTTTGGGGTTTTGCATCATGGCAGATAAGGCAATATGAATCTTTTAAAAAGCATATCTCAGAGAGAAGATCCAGGGGCTATGCTATCAAAAAAATGAATGTGAAAACTACTCCAAGGAGGCAGAAAAGTGGCCTTATCAGTGACTATTCCTCATCAGAAATATAGTGGGCCTTTAAATGTCTGCCTAATGGAATTTCAGAATTTCTGGGGACCCACGATTCCTGTGGATATCTCATTCTTTCTTTCCTAATACCAGTGTTTATTTCCGTTATCCTGTCCCTGTCCAACCAAGACATGCTGGATATTTGGATAACTGGGAAATTTAGATAATTCACAGGTCATCAGATAAAAGATGGACCTTATTGGTGACTGCTTATCACCAAGAGATCCTGGGCTTTGAGCTTATTCCATGACTGAATGGGACATTTGGTTGTCTCCTTTGGAGAGGAGTTGGGACCCAGAAGGGTGAACTACTTGATTAGGAATGTTGGTTAATCATCTGATCTTCATCCTTCCTGGCTCAAGTTTAGATTGCACTTCCCTTTTCTTTGAAGTTAGGTGTGGACTGTGAAACATTAGTGCAAGTGACATGCATAACCCATGGCAAGAATTTGGAGCCAGCGAGTGAAATTCCATGTTCTTTACGTCTCGGAAACTACGGGGCAGTTCTACTCTGTCCTATAGGGTCGCTATGAGTCGGAATCGACTCGACGGCACTGGGTTTTGGGTTTTACACCTTCCATAAATTGCTGTTGCTTCACAATGAGGGAAGCACCATCAGCCTGTGTCCCTGAGGGAGGACAAATCCCAAGATAACATGCAGCGTGATCCAGAAATCCACTATTGTGGTTTTATGATAGAGATTTTTTTTTAATCACTGGTGTTATACTACAGCATAAACTAGAATATTATAACTAATTGCCCACATTCTAGACAAAAATTCATGTTTGTGATTCCACTCATCTAAAATTAACAAAATCTTGTCATTCCAGTGAGAAATTTGGGAATGTAGCTAAGTACACAGAGGGTAAAATTTCAGTGTTGAAGGGGAATTAGATTTGTGTATAAGTGGTAAAGACCAATGTTAAAATAATTTGGTAGTTTTTAAAATTTTTTTCAAACAAAATAAGACATAGACTCTGAAGTAACCCAATCTTCAAAAATACTGATATAGGATAGATGGAAATTACATAGGGGAATACAAAATAAATTCTTTTGTTCTTCTCATATTTTATAGAATAATCTCAGAAATCATACTTTTCATTAAGATTTCTGCCATTTTATTTTCATATCAAAAATATTTGAAAGGTAAAAATAAATATATCCTTCCAGCTTTCAAAAATAATCACTGAGTGTATCACAATAAACTGTTCTCTTAATTTGTTTTATTTCTGGGAGTATGCAATAAAATTGCCAAGGAAAACAATAAGGCATCAGTCAATATACTGGATTATGCAATGCTGAGTATATTCCTCAGCCTCCCTCAGAGGGTGCACATGACCCCTTCCCTCACGAAAGTTGTTCTCACTTGTAAATTACTTTCACAGAAAAACAAACAAATATTTCTAATGCTAAGAAAACGTGGCTGTAGGCATCAGATGATAGTGGGTAAAAAAAAAAAAAAAAAGTGGGTAGAGCATCAAAAATCAGAAAAAAAGTATTTCCTTTTTATTAGATGAAATAAATTTCTAAATGTTCACCATCACTACTCATTTTTCTTTTGGTATCTGGAGACCATAAACATCACTATTCATGGCACCATGACCTGCACAGTGACTAATAAATGATAAGTGTTTGATAACCTAATTGTTGACCTAAATAATATGTAAATTGATGGCTATATTTTCTTTTTTTATGTAGCATAAAGTAAGTTCCCTAAAACCCGTTGCCATCGAGTGGGTTCTGACTCCGACCAACCCTACACGACAGAGTAGAACTGTGCCATAGGGTTTCCAAGGAGTACCTGGTGGCTTTGAACTGCTAACCTTTTGGTTTGCAGCTGTAGCTCTTAACCGCTATGTTACCAGGGTTTCCAAAGTGAATCCACGGTCTTATATCAAAACTTGCTACTACATTCTGTAAATTGTATTTCCAGGCTTGGAGTGGATAAGAAAAGAAATTATAAACAAGAAATTTAAACATGGACTCATTGAGAAAAAATGTATATATATATATATATATAGTCCAAGCAAATGAATTATTTGCAAGGGAAAAAGAATTAATATTTTGTTATAAAAGCTATGATTGGCAATAAATTTACTTTAAGTGAAATCATAATAGCAAGATATAAAATTGTTCTAAATTGAAATTTTTAAGCTTATTTTAAAAATCATAAACAGAGTGAGGGTAATGGGGAAGTTATGGTATATGGAAGCTTTTCAGAAGTAAATATTTAGCAAATGTGTATGGATAACAATTCTTTTTTTTAATATTAAGTATTCTTTTTATTGTGCTTTAAGTGAAAGTTTACAATTCTAGTAAGTTTCTCGTACAAAAACTTATACAGACATGGTTAAGGTGATCCTAGTTGCTCTCCCTACAATGTGACAGCACTCTCCTTCTTTCTCCCCTGTGTATTTCCTGTGTCCATTCATCCAGTTCCTGTCCCCCTCTGCCTTCTCATCTCGCCTCCAGAGAGGCCATACCCACACAGTCACAATGTGTCTACTTGAGCTAAGAAGCACAATCCTCACCAGTTTCATTTTATGTCTTATAGTCCAGTCTAATCTTTGTCTGCAGAAGTGGCTTCAGAATGGTTTTAGTTTTGGGCTAACAGAGAGTCCAAGGGCCATGACCTCTGGAGCCCTTCCAGTGTTCAGTCAGACCGTTTAGCCTGGTCTCTTTTACTAGAATTTGAGGTCTGCATTCCACTTTTCTCCTGCTCCATCAGAGATTCTCTGTTGTGTTCCCTTAGAGTGCAGTCATTGGTGGTAACCGGGCACCATCTAGTTCTTCCAGTCTCAGGCTGTTAGAGTCTCTGGTTTAAGTGGCACTTTCTGTCTCTTGGGCTCATATTTCCTTGAGTCTTTGGTGTTCTTCATTCTCTTTTGCTCCAGGCGGATTGAGATCAATTGATGCATCTTACATGGCCGCTTGCTAACTTTCAAGACCCCAGACACCACTCATCAAAGTAGGATGTGGAATACTTTCTTAATACGATTTGTTACGTCAGTTGACCTAGATGTCCCCTGAACCATGGTCCCCAGACCCCCACCCTTGCTACCGTGTCCCTCGAAGTGTTTCGTTGTATTCAGGAAACTGCTTAGCTTTTGGATTAGTCCAGTTGTGCTGACTTCCCCTGTATTGTGTGTTGTCCTTCCCTTCACCTAAAATGATTCTTGTCTACTCCGTAATTAGTGAATATCCCTCTTCCTCCTTCCCCATTCTCGTAATCATCAAAGAATGTTTTCTTCTGTGTTTAAACCTTTTCCTGAGTTCTTATAATAGTGGTCTCAAGCAATATTTGTCCTGCGACTGGCTAATTTCAATCAGCATAATGCCTTCCAGATTCCTACATGTTATGAGATGTTTCATGGATTCATTGTTTTTCTCTATTGTTGCATCGTATTCCATTGTGTGAATATACCATAATTTGTTTATCCATTTATCCATTGGTGGGCACCTTGATTGTTTCCATCTCTTTGCTATTGTAACAGTGCTGCAGTGAACATGGGTGTGCATATATCTATTCTTGTAGGGCTCTTATTTCTCTACACTATATTCCAAGGACTGGGATTGCTGGATCGTATGGTACTCCTATCTTTTTAAGGAAACGCCAAATCGATTTCCTAAGTGGTTGTGCCATTTTACATTCCCACCAGCAATGTATAAGTGTTCCAGTCTCTCCACAACCTCTCCAACATTTATTACTTTGTGTTTTTTAGATTAGAGCCAGCTTCGTTGTGGTAAGATGGTATCTGATTGTAGTTTTGATTTGCATTTCTCTAAAGGCTATTGATCATGAGCGTTTCCTAACGTAGCTGTTAGCCGCCTGAACGTCTTATTTGGTGAAGTTTCTGTTCATACCCTTTGCCCATTTTTTAATTGGTTTATTTGTCTTTTTGTTGTTGAAGTTTGGCAGTATCTTGTAGATTTTAAAGATTTAGACACTGATCGGATTTGTTGTAGCCAAATTTTTTTTCCCAGTCTATAGGTAGTCTTTTTACTCTTTTGGTGAGGCCTTTGGATGAGGATAAGTGTTTCATTTTTAGAAGCTCCCAGTTATCGACTTTACCTTCCAGTGTTTGTGCATTGCTGGCAATGTTTTGTATACTGTTTATGCTATGTTTGAGGGCTACTAGAGTTCTTCCTATTTTTTCTTCCATGATCTTTATCATTTTAGATTTTATATTTAGGTCTTTGATCCATTTTGAGTTAGTTTTTCTGCATGGTGTGAGAGGTATGGGTCTTGTTTCATTTTTTTGCAGATGGGTATCCAGTTATTCCAGCACCATTTGTTAAAGAGACTGTCTTTTCTCCATTTAATGGACTTTGGGCCTTTGTTAAATACAAGCTGCTCATACGTGGATGAATTTATGTCTGAATTCTCAATTCTGTTCCATTGGTCTATGTACCTGCTGTTGTGCCAGTACCAGGCTGTTTTGACTACCCTGGTGTTGTAATATGTACTAAAATCAGGTAGTGTGAGGCCTCCCACTTTGTTCTAATTTTTCAGTACTGTTTTACTTATCTAGGGCCTCTTCCCTTTCCATATGAACTTGGTGATTTGTTTCTCCATCTCATTAAAAAATGCCATTAGAGTTTGGATCAGGCTTGCATTTATCTGTAGATTGCTTGGAGTAGAATAAACATTTTCACAATCTTGAGTCTTCCCATTGAAGAACAAGGTATGTTTTTTCACTTACGTAGGTCTCTTTCGGTTTCTTGCAGTAGTGTCTCATAGTTTTCTTTGTATAGGTCTTTTATGTCTCTGGTTAGATATGTTCCTAAGTATTTAATCTTCTTGGGGCTATTGTAAATGGTATTCATTTCATGATTTCCTCTTCGACTTTCTCTTTGCTCATATAGAGGAATCCAACTGGTTTTTGCATGTTTATCTTGTATCCTGATACTTTGCTGAAATCTTCTATTAGTTCCAGTAGTTTTCTTGTGGATTCTTTAGGGTTTTCCGTGTATAAAATCATATCATCTGCAAATAGAGATCGTTTATTTCTTCCTTACCAATTTGGATGCTTTTTTTTTTTTTTCCCTAGACTAATTGCTCTGGCTAGGACCTCCAGAACAATGTTGAATAAAAGTGATGATAAAGGGCATCCTTGTCTGGTTCCCATTCTCAAGGGGAATGATTTCAGACTCACTCCATTTAGGGTGCTGTTGGCTGTTGGCTTTACATAAATGTCCTTTATTATGTGGAGGAATTTTCCTTCTACTCCTATTTTGCTGAGAGTCTTTATCATGAATGGATGTTGGACTTTGTCAAATGCCATAAGACCATGTGGTTCTTGTCTTTTATTTATATGATGGATTACATTGATTGTTTTTCAAATGTTAAACCATCCCAGCATACCTAGTATGAATCCTACTTGGTCAAGGTGACTTACTTTTTCAATATGTTGTTGGCTAGAATTTTGCTGAGGGTTTTTGTGTCTAAGTTCATGGGGAATATCGGTCTCTAATTTTCTTTTTTTGTGGTGTCTTCACCTGGATTTGTTATGACGGTTATGCTGGCTTCATAGAATGAGATTGGGAGTATTCCATCCTTTTGTATGTTCTGAAATACCTTTAGTAGTAGTGGTGTTAACACTTCTCTGAAAGTTTGGTAGAATTCTCCAGTGAAGTCATCAGGGCCAGGGCTTTAATTTATTGGGGATTTTTAATTATCTTTTCAATTTCTTCTTTTGTTATAGGTTTATTTAGCTGTTCTACATCTGTTTGTGTTAGATTAGGTAGGTAGTGTGTTTCTAGAAATTTATCCAATTCTTCTAGGTTTTCAAATTTGTTGGAGTACAATTTTTCATAATATTCTGTTATGATTCTTTTAATTTCAGTTGGGTCTGTTGTAATATTGCCGATCTCATTTCTTATTCGGGTTATTTGCTTTCTCTCCTATTTTTCTTTTGTCCATTTGGCCAATGGTTTATCGATTTTGTTGATCTTTTCATAGAACCAGCTGTTGGTCTTGTTAACTCTTTCAATTGTTTTTCTTTTCTCTATTTCATTTAATTCTGCTCTAATTTTTATTATTTTGTTTCTACTGGTACCCTAGGACTTCTTTTGCTGCTTTCTTTCTATTTCTTTGAGTTGTAGGGATAATTCTTTGATTTTGGCCTTTCCTTCTTTTGGATGTGTGCATTTATTGCTATAAATTGACCTCTGAGCACTGTTTTGCTGTGTCCCACAGGTCCTGGTAGGAAGTGTTTTCATTCTCATTTGATTCTACGAATTTCTTTATTCCACCCTTAATTTCTTCTATAACCCAGTAGTATTTCAGCAAGCTGTTGTTCAGTTTCTGTGCGTTTGGGTTTTTTTTCACTTGCTTTATGTTATTGGCTTCTACTTTTATGGCTTTATGGTCAGAAAAGATGCTTTGAAATATTTTGATGTTTTGGATTCTGTTAAGGCTTG